>NC_041389.1:669820642-669844295 GCF_002162155.2 Triticum dicoccoides | reverse complement strand
CGGCCCAGATCTGGCCCAGGGCGGGCCGGCCTCGGGCCCCGGCGGGCCGCGGCCGGCGGAGGAGAGAGAGGGCTCGGGCGAGGTGACGTGGCGCGCGGCGGTTGGCTCGGTCGGCGGCGAGGATGAGGTGGCGGCTGTGGATAGGCCGGAGGGAGGTGGCCGGCGGACATGTCCGGCCGGGGGCGGACGTGTCCGGCGTGGAGAGGGAGGAGATTAGGGTTTCGGGGGAAAATAAGCCGCGAATTTGGACGGGAAGGGCATATTTATAGATAGAGGGAGCTAGGAGAGTCCAAATGAGGAGCGGTTTTCGCCCACACGATCATGATCGAACGACCGAGAGCATGGAGGGAAGTTAGATGGGTTTGGGCCACTTTGGAAGGGGTGTTGGGCTGTAAAGAGAGAGGGGCTTTACGGTTACCCGGTTAACCGTTGGAGTATCAAACGGACTCCAAATGACACGAAACTTGACAGGCGGTCTACCGGTGCTATACCAAGGCCGCTTGGCAAGACTCGGTCCATTGCGAGAACGTTTAACACCCGCTTACAATGAGAGACAAAAGGGGGACGCCGGAGGACATAGGAGCGCCGGATTGCAAAACGGACAACGGGGAAATGCTCGGATGCATGAGACGAACACGTATGCAAAATGAAATGCACATGATGACATGATAAAATGCAACACGCAAGCAAATGACATGGCAACGACGACGAATAACTGGCTGACACCTGGCACATCGAATCCGGGGTGTTACAATCTACCATGAGATCAAGGAGGCTAAACCCTAGAAGCTAGACTATGGTATGATTGTTGTTCGTCCTATGGACTAAAACCCTCCAGTTTATATAGACATCGGAGAGGGCTAGGATTACACAGAGTTGGTTACAATGGTAGGAGATCTACATATCCGTATCGCCAAGCTTGCCTTCCACGCCAAGGAAAGTCCCATCCGGACACGGGACGAAGTCTTCAATCTTGTATCTTCATAGTCTTGGAGTCCGGCCAACGATGATAGTTCGGCTATCCAGACACCCCCTAGTCCAGGACTCCCTCACAAGGCCCCAGTGCCTGAGGTTCAAGAAGAAGAAGAGCCACTAGTGCTCAGAAAACGGAAGCCCAAGATCCCAGATCATAATGATGATCATCATGTGGCAGAGAACATGAAATTGAGGAAGGACCATGGTCTGAGAGAATGGAGAAAGACTAATCCATATGCCACAAGGAGAAGGACTGTTGTGGACTGCCACTTTCACACCATAGAATAGCAGGACTTCTATGAGATTGTCTTGTTGGACAAGAAGCCCATAGTTTGTGACATGAATTGGGTTGACGGGAAATACATTGACTCCAATGAAGACTATTTTCCCCATGTTCATGAGAGCTTCAAGATGAATGAAGTTGATAAGTTTGTTGGACATAAATTGACAAAGTGGAACGATGAGATGGTCATGCAGTTCTACTCTACTGCCCACTTCTACCCTGATGGTAAGATAGTGTGGATGACTGAGGGCACCAGATACCAGTCATCGATCTTTGAGTGGGCCAAGTTTATCAATGCTCCCAAGGAAAGTGAAGATGATCTTGATGTTTATAGCAAGCCCAGGAAGGATCACAACTCCATGGCTAATATGTACAAGACCATACCTGATGCGGCCTTGGAGACACACAAGCTAGGATCTATCTACTACCTGCTTGCTGGTTTGACCACAATGAACACTATCTTGAGGCACACTCTGTTGCCCAAGTCTGGAGATCATAGGATGATACGTGGTCACTCCATCAACTTGCTTCATTTATTTGACATTCCCCAGAAATTCAAAGTCATGAGCTTGATTGTTGAGACAGTGAAGAGGACAACAGCCAACCAGAAGAGGTCATGTGGATATGCCCCCCACATCTAGATGTTGATCAACTCCAAGGTAGGAACTGGGACATATTTGCTTGACAGAGATCATCTACCCTTGAAGCCAGATTTTGAGGACAATGAGGTTGTCATGGATCCATCACATCCCACATCTGCAGAGGCCCAGGAGAAGATAGAGAAAGCAAAGGCCGCAAAAGCAGCAAAGGCAGCAAGTGCTCCAGATGCTTCTACAGTGATTCTATGAAGCACATGTTGTTTCGAGGTAATTAGTGGTACGCTCACCCTAACATAGTCACATGGGTAACTCGGTATTGTGGATAGATGTTTTTCGTATGTTTGGTATTAGTATATCCTGGCTTTTTGCACTTCGTGTTAACAAATGAATGAACTTATATGGTATGTACAGGCTAAACCACAGACCAAGAGCGGGAACATGGATGTCATCATCGATGGATCATTTGGGTGTTGGGTACAAGCCAGAGTCGGTGTGGAAGATTATTGATCTGGTTATCCGATGTGTAAGGCCACACAGTACACAACATCCATCTAGGTTATAGGTAGTCCAGAGAAATTGAGGACGCGGACACGCGGTTTGCGTCGAAGCTCCAGTTGGAGGCTTCTTGGCAGATGCCCATGGAAACTATAAACTCAAATGATATTCAGGGTTTGGATGTGTGCCAAATATTCCGTGAGATGATCAACCAACAGTGATAAGAACTCGTTGCTTATGTGACTAGAAAGAAAAAGTTAATCCTATATACCTAAGAGAGTCATCCACACTAACTTATTTATCTCAACATGCAAGCATGCCACCTCACCAAACAATTATGAAAGGGAGAAGGCCCACCATAATATTCAACCATGCATGGAAAATGTTTTCCACTCAATCATTCTAAATATTAAAAAATGTAACTATAGATAATCATATAATAAGTCATATGTATTTTTATTTTTGCTTCTTATGTTATTAACTCAAATTTTCATCAACCAATTTCCGTGCTGCCCGTGGCAACGCACGGGGTATCCACTAGTTGATATGGAGGGTCGTCACTTATTCCCACCCATGTACCTAGTACTAACATTTAGTGCACAAAATCTTGTTCAGTGGAATATGGTATGTCCAATGCAGACAAGTGAACAAGTGTTCAAACTTAAAAGGCTAACACCTTTTATTGACTTACAAATAAATTATGGTTTCTTTATCTTTAACAAACCAACAAGTCCAGAGCGATTTGGCAAGGAGCTATGGAGGGGTCTCGGGCTCTTGGATTATATAGAGCAAGCGACGCATGTGGATCGCTCAGGATCAGCAATATTGGAATTCTTACTTCTGGAAGCGCACACCAAAACCCTGGTAATGCCAAGTCTGAGTGTGAAAGAAATCATAGCAGCGGGCTGCTGGTATATTTGGTGGCTAAGGCGACGTCACACTCACCATGACTCATGTCCACCGCCGTCCATATGGAGTTCTTCTATCCTTGCAATTGTTGCAAACTAGGCCAACACCATCAGCAACAAAAAAGAAGCAACTCAACATAGGTGGAAGAAACCTGATCCAAAGTTTATTAAATTAAATGTCGATTCTTCCTTTCATGATGATGTAGGCTCGGGAGCGACTGGATGTGTACTTCGGGACGACAAGGGGCGGTTCATTGCTTCCCAATGCAGATTCATTCAGGTAACGGCAGATGTAGCGACAACGGAAGCAATGGAAATGCGTGATGGTTTAAAGCTAGCAAATACTTTGGGCTTTAACAGAGTAGCAGTAGAGTCAGACTCTTTGGGTGTTGTTAACAATTGTTAGGGACAAGTTCATTGGTGGGATTCAACAGCGGCAATTTTTGCAGAATGTCTTGATATGGCAACATCGATAGGGAAGGTCACCTTTTCACATTGTTTTCATGATGCAAATTTAGTAGCTCATGAGCTATTAAAATTTAGCTTCTGTAACAAATGTAATGAAAGTTGGACTGAGGAACCCCCGGGGTTTTTGATCAGCCAATTAGTGAATGATGTAACTCTTGTTTAAGTTAATAAAGCTAGCCATGATGGCCTTCCAAAAAAACCAACACGTCCTTACCAAACCAAATAAAATCATAAAATTTATTTAGGTAAGTAACTAACGAGCAATTTGGTAAATATTTATTTACACAATCACATGCTAACATACAAGAATATCTCAACTCCCAAAAGGGGAGTTGCTAGTCTCGCCTCACTCCCACCAACCCCTCTGCAAACTCTATATTACGACCACTGATGTTTCGGCACAACAGTTTTAGCTGAATCTATCATTGACGTGAGATTATGTGGGATGCCCACTTTGTCCCGTTAAAAATTACGTGGAAACATGTGGGCCTCCTACTTATATTATATGGATGTGGATGTGGATCTGGATGGGGGTTGGTGTTGTTCTTCTCAATTATGGCTATTTGAGCGGAATAATTTTCCTACTTTAGAAAATGCGACAAATTGCATTTCATAAGAGATGGATGATACGTCTCCATCTTATCTACTTTTCCAAACAATTTTTCCCTTGTTTTGGACTCTAACTTGCATGATTTGAATGGAACTAACCCGGACTGATGTTGTTTTCAGCAGAACTGCCATGGTGTTATTTTTGTGCAGAAATAAAAGTTCTCGGAATGACCTGAAAATCCACAGAGCAACTTTCAGAATTAATAAAAAATACTGGCGGAAGAATTAGCGTCAGGGGGCCCACACCCTGTCCACGAGGGTGGGGGGCGCGCCCCCTCCCTAGGGCGTGCCCCCCTGTCTCGTGTGCCCCCTAGACGTCCACTGACCTCAACTCCAACTTCATATATTTGCTTTCGCAGAGAAAAAAATCAGAGAGAAAGTTTCATCGCGTTTTAGGATATGGAGCCGCCGCCAAGCCCTAATCTCTCTCGGGAGGGCTGATCTGGAGTCCGTTCGGGGCTCCGGAGAGGGGGGTTCGTCGCTGTCATCATCATCAACCATCCTCCATCACCAATTTCATGATGTTCACCGCCGCGCGTGAGTAATTCCATTGTAGGCTTGCTGGACGGTGATGGGTTGGATGAGATTTACCATGTAATCAAGTTAGTTTTGTTAGGGTTTGATCCCTAGTATCCACTATGTTATGAGATTGATGTTGCTATGACTTTTCTATGCTTAATGCGTGTCCCTAGGGCCCGAGTGCCATCATTTCAGATCTGAACCTATTATGTTTTCATGAATATATGTGAGTTCTTGATCCTATCTTGCAAGTCTATAGTCACCTATTATGTGTTATGATCCGACAACCCCGAAGTGACAATAATCGGGATACTTCTCGGTGATGACCGTAGTTTGAGGAGTTCATGTATTCACTAAGTGCTAATGCTTTGGTCTGGTACTCTATTAAAAGGAGGCCTTAATATCCCTTAGTTTCCATTAGGACCCCGCTGCCACGGGAGGGTAGGACAAAAGATGTCATGCAAGTACTTTTCCATAAGCATGTATGACTATATTCGGAATACATGCCTACATTACATTGATGAACTGGAGCTAGTTCTGTGTCACCCTATGTTATAACTATTACATGAGGAATCGCATCTGACATAATTATCCATCACTGATCCAATGCCTACAAGCTTTTCACATATTGTGCTTTGTTTATTTACTTTACCGTTGCCACTGTTACCATTGCTACAAAACTGCTATCGTTACTTTTGCTACCGTTACCGTTACTTCCATACTACTTTGATACTAAATACTTTGCTGCAGATATTAAGTTATCCAGGTGTGGTTGAATTGACAACTCAACTGCTAATACTTGAGAATATTCTTTGGCTCCCCTTGTGTTGAATCAATAAATTTGGGTTGAATACTCTACCCTCGAAAACTGTTGCGATCCCCTATACTTGTGGGTTATCAAGACTATTTTCTGGCGCCGTTGCCGGGGAGCATAGCTCTATTCTTTGATTCACTTGGGATTTATATCTGCTGGTCACTATGAGGAACTTGAAAGACGAAAGAACTAAGATTTATCCCTCAACTACGAGGGGAGGTAAGGAACTGCCATCTAGCTCTGCACTAGATTTTCCTTCTGTTATGAGTAAGCTTGCGACACCTAAACCTGCTTCTACTATTAATTCTGATATGTCACATGTTATTGATGAAGCTACTTCTACTATGCATGATGCTTATGATGAAACTACTTCTGTGCTTGAAACTACTGTGCCATTAGGTGAATTTCTAGATGAACAACTTGCTAGGGTTAGAGAGAATGAAATTATTGAAACTGATATTATTGAAGATAGTGATGATGAAGGTTCTCCCCCTAAATATGAATTTCCTGTTGTTCCTGAGGGTTATGTTATGGATGAAGAAACCACTAGAGATATTCTTGCTTGCAACGATAGATCTAATCTTAAGAAGTTATTAGCTAAACTAAAACAGAAATCTCTAAATGCTAGAATAAAATATGGCCCTGCTTTTGCTACTTCATATATTTTTGTTACGGATAAGGATTATGAATTCTCTGTCGATCCTGAGATAATTACTTTGGTTGAATCTGATCCTTTTTATGGCAATGAATCTGAAATAGTTGTGGCACATCTTACTAAGTTAAATGATATAGCCACCCTGTTCACTAATGATGAGAAATCTCGCTACTATTATATCATTAAGATATTTCCGTTCTCATTAAAGGGTGATGTTAAAACTTGGTTTAATTCTCTTGATCCTGGTTGTGTGCGTAGTCCCCAGGATATGATTTATTACTTCTCTGCTAAATATTTCCCTGCTCATAAGAAACAAGATGCCTTGAGGGAAATATATAATTTTGTGCAAATTGAAGAAGAGAGTCTCCCACAAGCTTCGGGGAGGCTTGTCCGATTACTTAATGCTTTGCTTGATCATCCTCTTAAGAAAAATGAAATACTTGATATCTTTTATAATGGACTAACTGATGCTTCCAAGGACCACTTGGATAGTTGTGCTGGTTGTGTTTTCAGGGAAAGAACAGTCGATCAAGCTGAATTGCGATTAAATAATATGTTGACTAATGAGAATAATTGGGCTCTTCCTAAGCCAATTCCTGAACCAACTCCTAAACCAACTCCAAAGAAGAGAGGTGTTCTATTTCTCAGTCCTGAAGATATGCAAGAGGCAAAGAAATCTATGAAAGAAAAAGGTATTAAAGCTGAAGATGTTAAGAATTTACCTCCTGTTGAAGAAATACATGGTCTTAATATACCACCTATTGAAGAAACACATGGTCTTGATAACCTGACACAAGTGGTAAAGATAAATTCTCTCTATAGATATGATAAAGTTGAAATCCCGTCTACTAAGTTTGCTAGCCAATGCTTGGATGAATTTGATGACTTTATGGCTAGACAAGAAAATTTCAATGCTTATGTTGGTAGAGAATTAAAGAGTAATGCTTACATGATTGGACGCTTGAGTGATTATATGGCTAGAGTTAAAGGTGAACTTAACTCATTAGCAAATATGCTTCTATGGTTACCACTCAAGAAGAACAAGTACTTAAAGCTCAAAGTGATTTGCTCGATGAATTAAATAATAAACATGATTTTGCTGTTAGAGTGGCTACTAGAACGGGTAAAATGACTCAGGAACCTTTGTATCCTGAAGGCCACCCTAAGAGAATTGAGCAAGATTCTCAGAGAAATAATATAGATGCACCTAGTCCTTCTAAAAAGAAGAAAAATAAAAATGATACGACTTTGCATGCTTCTAGTGAACCTATTGTAGACACACCTGAGAATCCCAATGATATTTCTATTTCTGATGCTGAAACACAATCTGGTGATGAACATGAACCTAGTGATAATGTTAATGATATTGTTATGTTGATGCTCAACCTAGCAATAATAATGATGTAGAGATTGAACCTGATGTTGATCTTGATAACCCACAATCAAAGAATCAACGTTATGATAAGAGAGACTTTGTTGCTAGGAAGCACGGTAAAGAAAGAGAACCATGGGTTCAGAAACCCATGCCTTTTCCTCCTAAGCCATCCAAGAAAAAGGATGATGAGGATTTTGAGCGCTTTTGTTGAAATGATTAGACCTATCTTCTTACATATGCGCTTAACTGATATGCTTAAAGTGAATCCTGATGCTAAGTACATGAAAGATATTATTACAAATAAAATAAAGATACCGAAAGCTGAAATTTCCACCATGCTGGTTAATTATACTTTTAAAGGTGGAATACCAAAGAAACTTGGAGATCTAGGAGTACCAACTATACCATGCTCCATTAAAAGAAACTATGTTAAAATTGCTTTATGTGATCTTGGAGCCGGTGTTAGTGTTATGCCTCTCTCTTTATATCGTAGACTTGAATTGAATAAGTTGACACCTACTGAAATATCTTTGCAAATGGCTGATAAATCAACTGCTATACCTATCGGTATTTGTGAGGATGTGCCTGTTGTGGTTGCAAACGTTACTATTTTAACAGACTTTGTTATTCTTGATATTCCCGAGGATGATAGTATGTCGATTATCCTTGGTAGACCCTTTTTGAATACTGCAGGGGCTGTTATTGATTGCAACAAAGGCAATATCACTTTTCATGTTAATTGTAATGAGCATACAGTACACTATCCGAGGAAACAACCTCAAGTTCATAGCATCAATTCTATTGGAAAAATTGCAACTATCATTATTGGAGGTTTAGAATTTCCTCTTCCTACTGTCAAGAAGAAATATGATATTCTTATTATTGGGGATGTTCATATCCCTGTTGAGGTAACCTAGTGTTATTCGAAATTTCTACGGTTCCATGTTATTCGGAATGAGTTTGTTAACAAGACTTGATCAACCTTGTTAGTGGATTCCTTTTGATGAGCATGAGAGGGATGAATTAGAAGGCACAACCTTATGTACCCTCCTTTTACTTTCTGTTATTTAGATTAAATAAAGTAAAAATAGTATTATCTGTCTGTTTTCTAAATTATCCATGCAATAAAAAATATCCCAAAAATAAAAGTTCTCCAAATGCCCTGCAAATTTAATATGATTTTTTTGGAATATTTGAGAATATCTGGCACTGAGAACACAACAAGGGGAGCTGGCACCTGGCCACGAGGGTCCAGGGTGCGCCCACCCCTACAGGGCGCTCCCCCTATCTCGTGGGCCCACGGTGGCCCACTCTACTTATTCCTGCACCCACACACTTCTTCTTCCTCCCAAAAAAATCACCATCCAGCTCAAGCACGAGTTCTAGCTCACTTTGTTGCCATTTTCGATATCCTTGCTCAAAGCTCCATTCACAAAACTGCTTTGGGGGATTGTTCCTTGGTATGTGACTCCTCCAATGGTCCAATTAGTTTTTGTTCTAGTGCTTTATTCATTGCAAATTTTTGCTGACTAGGTGACCCTGTTCTTGAGCTTGCATGTCAAATTTGTATGGTTCCAAGTAATTTTAATGCATGATATAGGCTCTAGGCACTTGTGGGAGTAGTTGCTATCAGTTTTGTTGAGTTTGATTCACTTTTATTATGAGTTACTAAGAATTTTAGAAATTTCCAGAAAAAGGTGAAGAGATTGTTCTTGAGGGGCTCTTCTAACCAAGGCTCTAAGGATAAACAAGCCGAGAAGAATGAAAAGGCCAAGTATAATCTTCCTCGTGTGGCGGAAGTACGGCCGTGTGAATGACCTTGTGATGATTTCTTGAGAGCTACCGGGATTTATGAAGACTTTTATTCTTTGGCTGATAATGCGGGCCTCACCGACTTCCTCCACGACCAGGCTGAACAGTATATCTTACTCACCAATACGTTCGTGCAAAACTTCTACTTTTATCCTAAGAAATCACCTCCTTCAGTAGTGTTTCATTTATATGCTGTGGCTAGGGAGATGTCACTATATGAATTTTGCATAGTTTGCAAGATACCTTTTGGGGGCAGCTTAGAGGAGCCACATCGTAAAGATGTGGATGGATTTATTGATACTATTACTGTAGGGGAAACAAGGAAGGTTTCTGATGCAAGAATTACTAGCATACATTTTCCTGTTTTACGCTACTTTGCGATATTTGCTAGTCGATGCTTAATTGCTCGCGGAAATTGTGGAAACCTTAGTGTTCCTGATATTATTATTTTGTTCCATGCTTTATTTCGTGATAACTCTGTTAATATGGGCGCTATTATTGCTAAATGTTTAAGCCTGAACTGTACAAAGGGCCCCATCTTTGGAGGTATCGATGTTGCACGCCTTGCTAGACATTTCAGGATACCTATTAGGCATTTTGAGAAAGAAGAAAAAATGGTGCCCCCTACTTTTCTAGATTATAAGAGCATGGTAGCACATGATTTTATTGTTAATAATGATGATAAGATGCTTCTGTATAATCTGAGATTTAATAAGAAACATAGTGAGACTATTATCTTGCATGCGCCCTCTTTGTTTGATTTAACTACAGGTCATTACCTCGTCTTGCTGACGGCCATTTACGCGTACCGGGGCCAGACATCAGCCCTAGAGCCCGAGACGGAACCACCACTTGACCCTTATCGTCCATCATCTTATCAGTGGGATCCGGAGGAGATCGCCAGCCAGTGGCAGTATGATGACACTCCTCGGTAAACCGGGGAGAGTAGCCGCGATCCATGGCCATAGACCAACTTAGGCCAAAATCCTAAGCTTGGGGGAGTACTTATTTCTCACCGACATTACATTCATGTTCACACACTCATTCTAGTTGTCGGTGCTCATACTTTTTCATTGTACTATCCATGATAGTTTAATTTCTTTTTCTAGCTTCCTTCTTATGTGTTTGATAAACCTTAAGAAAAACCAAAAAAAATAGTTAGCTTACTTTCCATGCTTGTAGTAATAATTAAAAGAAAACCCAAAAAGATTTCTCGTTCTTCTTTTGCTTGTTCGGAGCTTTCCCGTGTAAATAGTTTTATTTCATTTCTTTCCTTTGGGGGTCGAGAGGAGAAGACCATAATGAAAATGTTTAGTGGCTCTCAAAATGCATGATTGTTGATTTAACAAAGAGCCCATATTACCTTGTCTTCTCCCTTGAATTGAATGCTTGCAGATTCCAGCTTAGTCCAATGCACGTGCACTATTATTATTATACACACCGTTCGGTCGTGCAAGTGAAAGGCAATAATGACGATATATGATGGACTGATTGAGATGAGAGAAGCTGGTATGAACTCGACCTCTCTTGTTTGTGTAAATATGATTAGCTCATCGTTCCAGATTCAGCCTATTACGAATAAACATGTTTGCAATGACAATTAGATATTATAGTTGCTTATGCCATGCTTAATTAGCTAGGAGCTTATAATGGTTTACCTTGTGTGCCAACATGCTATTAAAATGGTTGTGATGTGGTATGATAGGGCGGTATCCTCCTTTGAATGATTCGAGTGACTTGACTTGGCACATGTTCACGCATGTAGTTGAAACAAAATCAACATAGCCTTCACGATATTTATGTTCATGGTGGATTATATCCTACTCATGCTTACACTCAATGTTGATTAATTTTAATGCATGTTCATGACTGTTGTCGCTCTCTCAGTTGGTCGCTTCCCAGTATTTTGCTAGCCTTCACCTGTACTAAGCGGGAATACTGCTTGTGCATCCAAACTCCATGAACCCCAAAGTTATTCCATATGAGTCCACCATACCTCGCGGTATCTACCAGCCGTTCCAAGTAAATTTGTATGTGCCAAACTACAAACCTTCAAATGAAATTTTGTTTTGTATGCTCAAGAAGCTCATGTATCAACTAGGGTTGTTTGTATCTTCCATGCTAGGTGGGTTATTCTCAA
Organism: Triticum dicoccoides; assembly: GCF_002162155.2. Lineage (NCBI taxonomy): Eukaryota > Viridiplantae > Streptophyta > Magnoliopsida > Poales > Poaceae > Triticum > Triticum dicoccoides. The sequence goes on along the minus strand of NC_041389.1, from coordinate 669,832,643 downwards.
GAGGAGTGGACTCCGCTCCTCATTCACGAGAAAATGGCTGGTAACCGGGATGCCCATTCCCATGCTCAAATCAAATCAAAATAATTAAACAAAACTCCCCTAGGTTTGTTGCTAGTTGGAGGCACCCATTGTTTCGGGCAAGCCATGGATTGATGCTTGTTGGTGGTGGGGGAGTATAAACTTTACCATTTTGTTTGGGAACTGCCTATAATGTGTGTAGCATGGAAGATATCGAGATATCATAGTTGTTATGTTGACAGTGAAAGTATACCGCCCAAAATGTTATTCATCTCTATTTTAAAATCGAGCTCTGGCACCTCTACAAATCCCTGCTTCCCTCTGCGAAGGGCTTATCTATTTATTTTTATGTTGAGTCATCACCCTCTTATTAAAAAGCACCCGTTGGAGAGCACCCCTGTCATTTGCATGCATTACTATTAGTTTATATTGGGTATGACTATGACTGGATCTCTTTTACCATGAGTTACAATGTTTAGTCAGTCCTTGATCTTTAAAGTTGTTGTGCATTTATGTTTGCGGTCTCAGAAAGGGCTAGCGAGATACCATCTTGTTATATCATATTATGATTGTTTTGAGAAAGTGTTGTCATCCGAGATTTATTATTATTGCTCGCTAGTTGATTATGCCATTGATATGAGTAAACATGAGACCTAAGTGTTATTGTGAATATGGTTAGTTCATATTCTTTGCTGAAAACTTGAATGTTGGCTTTACATATTTACAACAACAAGAGCAAACAGAGTTTGTAAAAGTTTTTCTTTATCACTTTCAGTTTGTCAACTGAATTGCTTGAGGACAAGCAAAGGTTTAAGCTTGGGGGAGTTGATATGTCTCCGTCGTATCTACTTTTCCAAACACTTTTGCCCTTATTTTGGACTCTAACTTGCATGATTTGAATGGAACTACCCGGACTGATGCTGTTTTTAGCAGAACTGCCATGGTGTTATTTTTGTGCAGAAATAAAAGTTCTCGGAATGACCTGAAAATCCACGGAGCAACTTTTCAGAATTAATAAAAAGTATTGGCGAAAGAATTAGCGTCAGGGGCCCTAACCCTGTCCACGAGGGTGGGGGCACGCCCCCTCCCCTAGGGCGCGCCCCCTACCTCGTGGGCCCCTTGGACGTCCACCGACCTCAACTCCAACTCCATATATTTTCTTTCGCGGAGAAAAAAATCAAAGAGAAAGTTTCATCGCGTTTTATGATGCGGAGCCGCCGCCAAGCCCTAATCTCTCTCGGGAGGGCTGATCCGGAGTCCGTTCGGGGCTCCGGAGAGGGGGGTCCGTCGCTGTCGTCATCATCAACCATCCTCCATCACCAATTTCATGATGCTCACCATTGTGCGTGAGTAATTACATCATAGGCTTGCTGGACCGTGATGGGTTGGATGAGATTTACCATGTAAACAAATTAGTTTTGTTAGGGTCTGATCCCTAGTATCCACTATGTTCTGAGATTGATGTTGCTATGACTTTGCTATGCTTAATGCTTGTCACTAGGGCCCGAGTGCCATGATTTCAGATCTGAACCTATTATGTTTTCATGAATATATGTGAGTTCTTGATCCTATCTTGCAAGTCTATAGTCACCTATTATGTGTTATGATCCGACAACCCCGAAGTGACAATAATCGGGATACTACTCGGTGATGACCGTAGTTTGAGGAGTTCATGTATTCACTAAGTGCTAATGATTTGGTCCAGTACTCTATTGAAAGGAGGCCTTAATATCCCTTAGTTTCCATTAGGACCTGTAAGTGCATCTAGTGCCCCTTAGTGATTTTCGTGTATTGAAGACTTATAGGTTAAGGGACTGATGAGTTTGTGCGTGTACACAGGTCTATAAGTCTATGAGGAGTTTGATATGTACAGAGAAAGTCGACCCCTAAAAATGAAGTTCTTCAACTAAAGACCTTGGTTTTCTGAAGACTTTCTGAAGACTTTGAAAGTGAAGAAATTGGTGTGACCTTGAAGACTTGGTAATCATTCGACGAACATGAAGCGTGAAGACTCTTGTTTTTACTATTTCATTTTCTCTTTCTTGAGTCATAGGAAACACCGTACTGTTAGAGGGGGTCGAGGAAATACTAAGGAAAAATTTCCATGTGATGCTCAACTCAAAATCCTACACCTACCAATCCCTTTGAGTGAAGCCATTGGAAATCTCATACAGTTTAGTCATATTCTTCAGTGACAGAGACGAAGTTCTTCTGGTCTCTGAGGAATTTGTTCTGACTGAGGAGTTAGGAATTCGCCAGTGAGGATTGCCTACAAAGTGGGGAACATGATAGCCCTGAGGTATTTGAGAGTCAAATATTCCGACTGTTGATGTGCTATGCGCCAGCTGACCCAAAATATCTACCCACCTAACGGTCATATCAGTCAAGGGAATTTATGTCTTATCATGCCAGGCTGCTCCCTAGGCTATAAATAGCCGCCCCCCTCAATCACTAGCTGGTTGGCTGCTTCGAGAGAAACTGACACTTGTCATTTGAGAGCATCCCATCCTCCGAGGACTTTGAGCGAAAATCATCAAGAGAGGAAAACCCAAACCCCAAACCTACAAACCCCAAAGTGATTGAGCATCACTGAAGAGATTGATCCTGCATGGATTCGACGCTTGTTTCCTTTGAAGACTGTGCTTCTTCCAGACGGTTAGCCGTCAAGGTCTAGAGCATCCAAGAGGAATTGTGGATCACCGAGTGACTGGGTTTGTGAAGGTTCGGAAGTCACCTGAAGACTTACCACGAGTGATTGGGCGAGGTCTGTGTGACATTAGCTCAAGGAGAATACAGTGAGGACTGTGTGTCCGGGATTGGGTGTCCTCGAGTTTAAATACTCATCCGCTCCAACCAGATGTACAACTGAGACATCAGTTGGAACTGGTCTACCAAATCATTATCTTCACCGAGCATACTGGTTCTATTTCCTCAACTCTTTAATTTCCTCATCTCTGTTGTTATGTGCTTGTTCATATCTGTTTGAAGACTTTGACTGAAGACTTTCTCAATTTCCTCAGTTCAATTTCCTCAGTCTGTCCGTCTTCATCTTGTGTTATCCTGTGTTTACGCTTTCTGTACTCTGTGCTTGTCTTCATTTCATCATGATGAGTATGTGTGTGTTCTGCTATGTTTACTTTTGAGTACTTATTCCGCTGCAAGCAGTTCTTCATTTAGGAATTTCCTCACCAGCAAATTCCTCAGTGAAGAATTCATAAAAATCGTCTATTCACCCCCCCTCTAGTAGATATAACGCACTTTCAATTGGTATTAGAGCAAGGTACTCCCTTGTTCTGTGTGATTTTGGTTTAACCGCCTGGAGTCTTAGTTATGTCGACTGCAGGATTGAGGAACGTATCTTGTCCCATCTTTGACAGTCATGAGTATCCTCGGTGGAAGGCCATGATGAAGAAGCGACTTATGGCTATGGACAGCAAACTATGGACCGTCAGTGAGATTGGTCTTACCGATCTATGCAAGATGGCGGAGGCTGATGACATTCGCAAGTACACACTACTTAACCTCACAGCCAAGGATGTCATCTGCTCCAGTCTGTCCCGAAATCAGGAACGTCATGCATCTCAATCACGCGAAGCTAATCTGGGACCATATTTCTGAGGTCTATGAAGGTCATCGAACCCGTCATGATCCTTGGTTTGAGGATTACAAGGACTCTCTCAATGCGATGACATTCGAACCAGAATCATCATCCTCTACACCCTACCTCATGGCAAACAGTGCGAAGGTAACCGAATGCTATCTATCAGAGTCCAGTGATAATGAATCTAGCAATGAATTTGGTCCTAGCTATGTCAAACTTGCTTCCCTTGCCACTAAACAACAAAGAGCTTTGGAAAAAGTTCAATACATGCTAAATAAGAGCGATGATATGTTGGGTGAAGAAATGGATCAGTCAAAAGCTTTGGCTGAAAGTCTTCAGAGACTTCATTCCAAGTTTGACGACCTTCAAGGTCATCATAACACTCTCTTATCTGATCACGAGAAGCTTTCTTTTGAACTACTTCAAAGAAAGCAAGATCTTGAGAAGCTAAGAGTGAGTTATGAAGATCTTCAGAAGGAGCGTGATTCATTACTTGCTCAGCAAATCAGCGCTACTCAGGAAGAATTTGATCCTCCGTGCCTGAAGTGCATTGAACGTGAATCTGCTAATTCTTCACCTAAATGTTCAAATGCTTCTAATGCTACCAATTCTTCACCTGTCTCTGCTATCACTAATTCCTCATCTGAGGACATTGCTAGTATCACTGATGATGCAGGGCTGAAGGAATTGTACATGACAGGCATGTACAAAAGCCTCAAAGGGCATCAGACTCTTTGTGATGTGCTTAAAAAGCAGATCCTCAACAGGAACCCTAGGAAAGAGGGTATTGCCTTTGAGAGGAAACTCAATGCTGATGGAACATATTGGAAGCCTGAGCAGTACCCCAAAACCTCATGGGTTGCTGCAAAGGGACCTCCAGTTGATCCATCCAATTTATCTGGCTTTACATGTGAATCTTCTCATTCTTCTGATGAGTCATTTGACTCCAACTATAAACTGTTCAAGAATCAGAATGGTGAAGTATTTGCTAGATATGTTGGCACTAACTGTAGGAACGGTTCCCCTATAAAGAAAATCTGGGTTCCCAAAAGTTATCTTGAAAGTCTTCAGGTAAATGTCCTCATGACACCACCAGTGAAGAATAGGAACCCCAGATCAAATTCTTCATATGGACCTAATTCGTCACATGGATCAAATTCCTCAAAAGGATCAAAGTCCTCATATGATCATCATCGTGCTAACCCATCAGTTTTGCAGGGTAGAGCTGAGGGCTATGAATATGAGCATTATTCGTCAAATCATTATGTTCATAAGTCCTCGAAGAATTTCTCTGCTTATTCATATGCTTACCCTAACCCCTCTTATGTGAAACAAAGCAGACTGACGTCTATGCCACCTTTCTCATATGGTGCACGCAGAGTGATGAATTCTTTGCCACCCCTTCAGATGTGGGTGGTGAAGAAAAAGAACTAATCTCTTATGCAGGGTCAGGTCTCCAGACGTGCTCAAAACGTCTGAAGAATTTGCTGGAGACCTGAAACTGCCTGAAAGGACGCAGGCTAATCATGATGAAATGAACTTTTATTTCACACGTCCACATACTGTTTATCTGTTCTATTGCTCGATGAAATTGATCTGATGATGTTGATGTCATATTCTTCACCGATGAAGTATATGAGTTCGTAAGCTGCACTAATTCATCTGCAGGATGATCAACCCAAAGCCAACGAGTGGGTCCTCGATAGTGGATGTAAAAATCACATGACTGGTGACAAGAATTTGTTGATGGACACTCCTTTATCACCGTCACATCTGAAGCATATCATCTTTGCTGACAAAGGCAAAAGTCAGGTATTGGGTCTAGGTAAGGTTGCGATCTCAAAGGATCGACACATGGACAAAGTCATGCTTGTTGAGTCCTTAGGATACAACCTCATGTCTGTCTCGATGCTTTGTGATCTTGATATGGTTGTTGTCTTTGGCAAATATCGTTACATTGTGATCATGGAAGCTGACAATTCCAAAGTCTTCGAAGGCTTTAGGAGAGGAGACTTGTACATTGTTGATTTATCTACAGGACCACAACCCGCCGTGTGCTTACTTGCAAAAGCTTTAGAAGGCTGGCTATGGCATCGACGACTTGGTCATGCTGGCATGAGGAATTTACACACGCTTGCGAAGAAGAAGCATGTCATTAGCATTGAGAATGTCAAATTCCTCAAGGATCACTTATGCGGAGCCTATGAAGCTGGAAAGATGACCAAGGCCAAGCATCCAGCGAAGACTATCATGACTACCACTCGACCATTTGAATTGCTTCACATGGATCTCTTCGGTCCTAATCATTATTCTGCTGTTACAAATGATGCATCTCTATATGGCTTTGTTATCATTGATGATTATTCTCGTTACACATGGTTGCACATTGTCACTTACAAACATGAGGTGCAGGAAGTCTTCAAACGATTTTCCTCGAGGGCTTCAACCAACTTTGGTGTGAAGATCAAGCACATCAGAAGTGACAATGGGACTGAGTTCAATAATTCCGGTCTTGATGGCTATCTTGATGAACTTGGTATTACTCATGAGTTATCTGCTCCTTATACTCCTCAGCAGAATGGCGTCATGGAGTGCAAGAACAGAACTCTTGCTGAAATGGCTCGCACAATGCTTGATGAATACAAGACACCTCATCGTTTCTAGATTGATGCAAATGATACTACATGCCACATCATCAACAGGGTATATCTTCACAAATTCTTCAAGAAGACTGCCTATGAACTCCTCACAGACAAGAAACCCAATGTGAGTTACTTCAAAGTCTTCGGTGCTAAATGTTGGATTAGAGATCCACATCACAATTCTAAATTTGCACCGAAAGCACATGAGGGTTTTATGCTTGGTTACGGAAAGGACTCGCTCACCTACAGAGTCTTCAACAGCGTTCTTCATAAGGTTGTTGAAATTGTAGATGTGTGGTTCGATGAAACTAATGGCTCGCAAAGAGAGCACCTACCTTCTGTGATAGATGAACCGGCACCTGAAGATTCTATCAAGTTCAAGGCTACTGAGGATGTCATCCCTACTGAAGAATCTGCTGAAGAATTCATTCCGGAACGTGATGAATGTCAAGCTGGCGCACCTGAAGAAAATGGTGCTGAAGAAAATGCTCCTGAAGAAAATGCGGATCAAATTCCTCGAAGACAACCCACTCATCCTCGCATTGCAAATGAAGTGCAAGTCGAGAAGATCATCGATGACATTAGAGCACCAGGTCCTCTCACTCGCTCAAAGGCTTCACATTTATATAGCTTTTGTGGGCACTTTGCTTTTGTCTCTATCACAAAGCCCACTAAGGTAGATGAAGCATTTCTGGAGCCTGAGTGGATTCAATCTATGCAAGAAGAATTACATCAGTTCGAGCTCAACAACGTTTGGGAACTAGTCAAACGTCCAGATCCTCGCAAGCACAACATCATTGGCACAAAATGGATCTACCGCAACAAGCAAGATGAAAATGGCCTTGTGGTGAGGAATAAGGCACGGCTTGTAGCTCAAGGCTACACACAGGTTGAGGATATTGATTTTGATGAAACTTTTGCACCTATTGCTAGACTTGAGGCTATTCGCATATTACTTGCTTACGCTTACCATCATAATATCACATTATATCAAATGGATGTGAAAAGTGCATTCCTCAATGGTAAGCTTGAGGAAGAAGTATATGTTGCTCAACCCCAGGTTTTGAAGATCCAAAGAATCCCGACAAAGTCTTCAGACTCAACAAGGCCCTTTATGGCCTCAAGCAAGCCCCTCGGACGTGGTATGATACTTTGAAGGAATTCCTCATGAAGAAAGGCTTCAAACCCGGTTCACTCAACCCAACTCTTTTCACTAAGTCTTATGATGATGAATTGTTTGTGTGCCAAATATATGTTGATGATATTATCTTTGGCTGTACTGACCAACGTTATAGTGATGAATTTGCCTATATGATGAGTGAAGAATATCAAATGTCTATGATGGGAGAATTGAAATTCTTTTTAGGTCTTCAAATTCGTCAACAGCGCAATGGCATATTCATATCTCAGGAGAAATACCTCAAAGATGTGTTGAGGAAATTCGGCATGCAAGGCTGCAAAGGGGTCAAAATTCCAATGCCCACAAATGGCCATCTATGCACTGATGAAAATGGTAAATACTTCAATCAAAAGGTATACCGCTCCATGATTGGCTCTTTATTGTACCTATGTGCATCTAGGCCAGATATTATGCTTAGTGTTTGCATGTGTGCCCGATTTCAAGCTACTCCAAAGGAATCACACCATAAGGTTGTGAAGCATATTCTTCGATATCTAGCTCACACACCAACACTTGGATTATGGTATCCCAAGGGCTCTTCATTTGATCTCATTGGATATTCAGACTCTGACTATGCTGGTGTCACGCCCAATATGCGACCCTATCCAAAAGGAACTCGAAGGTCCCACCAAGGATAGACCCGCATATTGGAACGCTTTTGCAAGGTGGATATCATTACATCAACATTACATAATAGATGGGGATACATACAAAAGGCATACAATGCCACTCGAATACAACATCACAATACATCAGAGCATCATCTGACTACGGATGAATCACAAACAGAAACTCAAACGACATCCACCCTGCTAGCCCAGGCTGCCGACCTGGAACCTATCCCCTGATCGAAGAAGCAGAAGAAGAACTCCAAACAAGCAAGCATCGCTCTCGCGTCATGATCATTGCATAACCTGAACCTGCAACTGTTGTTGTAGTAATCTGTGAGCCACGAGGACTCAGCAATCCCATTACCATGGGTATCAAGACTAGCAAAGCTTAAAGGGAAAGGAAGGGGTAAAGTGGTGAGGCTGCAGCAGCGACTAAGCATATATGGTGGCTAACATACGCAAATAAGAGCGAGAAGAGAGCAAGCAGAACGGTCGTCAACTAATAATGACAAAGAAGTGATCCTGAACTCCTGCTTACGTCAAACATAACCCAGAAACCGTGTTCACTTCCCGGACTCCGCCTAAAAGAGACCATCACGGCTACACACACGGTTGATGCGTTTTAATTCGGATCTGGTGTCAAGTTATCTACAACCGGACATTAACAAATTCCCATCTGCCTATAACCGCAGGCACGGCTTTCGAAAGATTATACCCTGCAGGGGTGTCCCAACTTAGCCCATGACAAGCTCTCGCGATCAATGAAGGAATAGACCTTCTCCCAGGAAGACCCGATCAGACTCGGAATCCCGGTTTACAAGACATTTCGACAATGGTAAAACAAGACCAGCAAAGCCTCCCATTGTGCCGACAAATCCCAATAGGAGCTGCACATATCTCATTCTCAGGGCACACCGGATTGTCCAAACATCCGGTAGGCCAGCCCAGAGTTGCCCCTGGTGGCCACCGGCGGTTGACAGGTTGGACCAACACTCACAACGAGCACTGGCCCGGGGGGGGATAATATAAAGATGACCCTCGAGAGCGTGACTCCCAAGGGAAAAAGGGCTAGGTGAGGCAAATGGTAAACCAAGGTTGGGCCTTGCTGGAGGAGTTTTATTCAAAGCGAACTATCAAGGGGGTCCATAAATCACCCGACCGCGTAAGGAACGCAAAATCCGGGAACATAACACCGGTATGACGGAAACTAGGGCAGCAAGAGTGGAACAAAACACCAGGCATAAGGCCGAGTCTTCCACCCTTTACCAAGTATATAGATGCATTAATAATATAAGAGATATTGTGATATCCCGACATAAATCCTATCTACCATGGAGAAATCTCCAACTTCACCTGCAACTAGCAACACTATAAGAGGGGCTGAGCAAAAGCGGTAACATAGCCAAACAACGATTTGCATAGGAAAGGTGTCAAAGGTTAGAGGTTCATGGCAATTTGGGATGGCTTGATAAACAGGTGATAGGTAGCGCAGCATAGCGATAGAACAAAACAACTAGCATAGCAATGATAGTAGTGAGATCCAGGGTAGTGGTCATCTTTCCTGAAATCCTGCAAGAAAGAAGAACGAGTCCATGAAGAAGATGAAGCCACGAAGACGAACCAAGCATAGACGAACGAATCCTCACGATCGCAACAAAACAGGAACTATCGAAAAGAAGCACACAACATAGTAAACACATCACACATGAACAAGGCATGATGCACAACAAGCATGATGCATGACAAAGCTACATGAAGCTACTCATGGCAAGAGATGATGCAAACAAGAGCAACACATCAAGGCAAGTTTAAATGAGGCCGGGAACAACATATAGCAATTCGGGTAAGTCCTCATGTGTAAATTTCGAAATTGGTCCAGATCTCAATAAACCTTATGTTCAAGTTGTTAAACAGCAAGTTAAGATACACAAAGATGATCTACACGAGATTCTAGTCAAGTTACATATAAAGTTCATTTAGTTCGGAGCTACGGCCTAGAAGATATGAGCAAAACAAGATCAACATGGCATTGATGCAAAATGCATACAAACATCAAGCAAACACCTCAAAACAAGGATTCAACATGATAATATGAAACTACATGCAATTCTAAGCAAGTTTCATATAGAGCACACTCAAAACGGAGCAACAGTTCAACACACACACATGAAACAAGTCTAAAGGACAAGCTGTCCAAAACAGCAACTAGGCATATTGCAAGCATCAAAACAATATGCTACAGCACCCAAACATGAGAACAAAAGGCATGGGCATGATGTACAGGTAAAGCACAACAAAACATGAACACTGAACTATCTCCAGAAACTACTAGAACATGCTCAAACACACATGGTAAGATTGCAAGTTTTAACAATTTCAGACTTTGCAGAAAATAACATCACGATGCAATGTTCAGAGCTATCAAACAACATGTTACAGGAACTTATAATGGCAAACAAAGGCATGGCATGAATCTAATAAATGCATAGATAAAATGTCCTTTACTGACCATAAGCCAAAAAGGATCAGAAAATATGATGGCACCCACGTAAACATAGCAAGTTATTATACAGATTCATACATGGCAGGAACAGAATTATGAAGGCATGTAAATGAGCTTGTGCAACTCACTACAGAGCAATACATGGCATGGTAAGGCAACCAACAGTAAGAAGGCATATTTGTGAAGCTAAGCATGGCAATAGCAAGGTCATAGGGTGCATGGAACACTAGCAAAACACATGGTAACAACTGAACTTAATGTAAACAGGCTGACAGCAACATTATGAAGCAACTTTAGAGCAAGATTAAAACAAGCTACAGCAAGCTATAAATGCAACCAGGGGCATGGATGGATAGAGGATGACATGTAGATCAAAACATGTTTATAGAACATCTCCAGATTATGCAAATAATGATTAGTAGCAACATGTTTATATAGCATCACGAAATAACAGATTCAGCCTGGCAAAACAGCAACATCATGTACACTACTTAACAAGCTCGATTCACTCACCACAAGTCACTGCATGACAAGATAAGAATAGCATCATCAAGAATACATGTTTATGTAACCAACCAAGGCAAGAACAAGTCCATAGCATGCAAGGATCAACTACAGCAACCTTGGCAAAATTGAATAACATGTAAACAATCCGGCAGGAAACATTTTGAAGCAAAAGTAGAGCACGAAAATGACATGCTAGACTACTCCATAATTTCAACAAAGGGCATGAATGGATAGACAATAACCACATGTTCAAAACACCCTTACTGAAGTATCTCAAAAAATGCATGGATCACTCTGTAGCAACAAGTTTACATGGCATCAAAATAACAGCAGAACGGGGACTAAAATCAGCAACATCACGATGCCTAGTTTGCATGCTTGTGCTAGTCACCACATTGATCACAAAAATACATGGTAAGAACCTCTGTAAAGAAGACATGGCATAGTTCAAAACACATGTAGACATCAACCTCATAGGATGCACACATCAATCATGGCAAAAATGACAAAAGAGCTCGTTCTGATAACAGACAGCAGAAAACATCATGAAGCACTCTTACAACGATGATTCAGGCATCAAGATGAGCTCAAATGAATATGATTCAATGTAATGAAATGAAGTACTCGTCGAGACGAACAATTTGACATATTACACGCATGAAACGGAGCTACGGATGCAGAGATACAGCATGACGAACATGGCATGAAAATACTAGAATCTGGGGACGGGCAAATTTCACCTCCGCGAAAAGTGGACGGGGACGTTCCGGGATGGAGAGATCCGGGATGGGCGGAGGCGTTTGGATCGACGAACTGGTGGATCTCATCCACGTGGGCGGATCCGGGCCGGATCCAAACTCCGGCGAGGGTGGGGCGACTCCGGCGAGATGGGGCGCGGCGGAGGCGGCGGGACACCGGTGACGGGAGGCGCGGGGCCAC
>NC_041389.1:669814033-669820212 GCF_002162155.2 Triticum dicoccoides | reverse complement strand
GACGTGGCGGCTGGACATGTACGGCGGGGCTGGACATGTCCGGCGGGGCTGGACATGTCCGGCGCGCGAGGGGAGCGGGGCTAGGGTTTCGGGGGGGAAATGATCCGAAAATGGAGAGGGGAAGACGTTTTTATAGGTGGAGGGAGCTAGGAGAGTCCAAATGAGGAGCGGTTTTCGGCCACGCGATCGTGATCGAACGACCGAGAGCATGGAGGGGAGTTAGGTGGGTTTTGGGCCAGTTTGGAAGGGTGTTGGGCTACAAAGAGAAAGGGGGTTTTACGGTTACCCGGTTAACCGTTGGAGTACCAAACGACCTCCAAATGGCACGAAACTTGACAGGCGGTCTACCGGTGCTATACCAAGGCCACTTGGCAAGCCTCGGTCCATTCCGAGAAAGTTTAACACCCACTCACGAAAAGATAGAAGAGGGGGACGCCGAAGGGCATAGGAGCACCGGATTGCAAAACGGACAACGGGGAAAATGCTCGGATGCTTGAGACGAACATGCATGCAAAACGAAATGCACATGATGACATGATAAAATGCAACACACAAGCAAATGACATGGCAACGACGGCGAATAGCTGGCAGACACCTGGCACATCGAATCCGGGGCGTTACAACACTCCTCCACTAACAAGAGATCTCGTCCCGAGATCTTAGGACTGAGACGGAAGGGAAAAAGGGATGAGGTGAAACAAGAACTCAAGAGAAGAAGAAAAGAATCGAGAGCACTCAAGAATAAGAGAGGAATGACGAGAATGACGAGAATCGAAAGCTCACCGAATCAGATAGACTATGAAAACCACTCCGGTTAGAACGAGATAAGAAACGAATAAGACTGAAAGAATTTAGGCAGCACTCCGGCTGAACATGGAAAGAATAGAACATGATCTTCACCCAAAGAGATGGCACTTGACGAGATGAACAATGCAATGCCTCCGCAAGAATTGAAAGAATTGAATGAAAAGAACTTAGAAGGAAGGATTGAACGGATTTGAATATCTGAGAAGAACGAAAAAATGCAAAACTCCACTTCAGAAGAAAATGAAGAATTATTTGCGCTTCGAGGCGCGAGAATAAAAGATACTTGAACTCCACCAACAAAATCTTGATGAACTCTTGAAGAATGAATTAAAATGATAATCGAGGAAAAAGAATCTTGAGCGAACCACCATAAGAATTCGAAATTGACTGATGAAAGAGAATGAATCTCCGGGAAGAATTAGAAGAACAAATCTGCTTGAGGGGAATTAGATGCAAAAGGACAAGGAGATCATGAGCTGACTAGAAGAAAAACACTTGAACGGAGCACCGGGATAAATAGAGAATGATAGCTAGAATGTGAGGACGAAGAATTCTTCTGGAACGATGACCTCCGGTGAAAAGAAAGGGGAAAACAACTCATGACATACTCCGGATGGTTAAGAAAAGAATATCTGATAAATGGAATAATTCGAGGGGATAATATGAAGCTAGAACCGCGAATCTTCGGGAGAATGGGCAAGATTTAAAGGAAAACTCTTCTGCTTCTTCTTCGATCAGGGGATAGGTTCCAGGTCGGCAGCCTGGGCTAGCAGGGTGGATGTCGTTTGAGTTTCTGGTTGTGATTCATCCGTAGTCAGATGATGCTCTGATGTATTGTGATGTTGTATTCGAGTGGCATTGTATGCCTTTTGTATGTATCCCCATCTATTATGTAATGTTGATGTAATGATATCCACCTTGCAAAAGCGTTCCAATATGCGGGTCTATCCTTGGTGGGACCTTCGAGTTCCTTTTGGATAGGGTCGCATATTGGGCGTGGCAAGTTGGTATCAGAGCCAGGAGTAACAACCACCGGCGGGTGTGTCCGGGGCGTTACAGCTGGCGTTCGCATGGACCACAAGTCAACATCAGGCACATGCCATTTCCTCGGACGATCTTTGGTCTGTTGGTCCTCGAAGAAACAGAACTGCGTATCACTCTCCACTGCAGAAGCTGAGTACATTGCTGCTGGATCATGTTGTGCTCAATTACTATGGATGAAGCAAACACTCAAGGACTATGACATCAACATGAAGAATGTGCCTCTCTACTGCGACAATGAGAGCGCTATCAAGATTGCTCACAACCCAGTTCAGCACTCGAAGACAAAGCACATCCAGATTCGTCATCATTTTCTTTGTGATCATGTGTTGAAGGGCGACATCTCCATCGACCATGTTAGCACTGAAGATCAACTGGCCGATATCTTCACTAAGCCCTTGGATGAGAAGAGATTTTTAGCAAGTTGCGATGTGAGCTAAATATCCTAGAATCTTTGAATGTTCTCTGAAATGGACACACATCCTAACACTTATGCTAACTTGATGACTTAGATGCGCAACACATGAAGTAACGTTCTTCTTCAATCAATGAAGACTAACCCTCTAAGTGTGAAGAAATTAATGAAGAAATTGATTCTCAGAGCCCTACGACAATTGTACGCGGCGTCTGAAATCAGCTTTCTCATACGGCGCCACCAACCAAAGTTGAAATCTTCAATTGAGTTTTTCTTTGTTTTTGAAATTCCTCAGTTTTTCAAATTCTTCAACTTTGCATTGTCTTCACTCTTTCCGGTGTTGTTCTTCATTTGAATATATATATATATATATATATATATATATATAGGGTGGGTCTATTATGATAACACCCTTAAGATCTTATTCTGCACCTCACAATGCTTATTCTGATAACACCCGACCCGCAGCGGACGGAACCATTACCCCAAACTATACTTATCCGCGGGCACCCACCAACCCACCTCCCCGCACACGCGCGTCTCATTCCCCACCTTTACCCTCCACCACGCTCGTCTCCCTCCCCACCATGCCGGCGCACCACAAAATCCGGCAACCTTACTGCCGCACGACATGGATCCCCCCTCCCCCGTGGTGACCACGGCTTCCATCCTCCCCACACGCCGGCCTGCGTCACCAGCTTCCTCTAATCCCCTCCCACCTCGACCCCATCCTTTCCACCTTCTACACCGATGCACGACCGAGGACACGAGCCACCCCAGCCTCCTCCCACGTCTCCTGCCTGACCCCGGTTGCCTCATCTTCCTCCAGCGCCGTCCTCGCCAGCCCCGGTCAGCTCCTTACCGATCCCCGCTCGTGCCACATCACAACCCCAACGCCGACGAGGGTAGCCGTAATCTTCCAACGCGCTGGCCTCCCTGCCTCGCCCCGCACAGATCCAACGCGCCCACAACCGGCGCCACCCACAACCCTCGGATCCTTGCCGCCACACTGCCCTGGAGCCTCGCCGGCCTGCTCCCACCAGAGGCGTTGCAGGTGCCGTGCTCTGCTTCTCCCTGTGATCCTTCTGGCCGGCCTTCTTGAAGCCCGGCGACTCCATGCTCCCCTCCCGGGACCGGCGCCTCCGCCCGTCCTCCTCCCCAGCCGGCCCGCTGGATGGCTACGCCGCCCGGGAACCGCCTCCGAGCGAGTCGCCCAGTCACCGCCTCCCACCCCTCCATCGGGCCACCGCCCACCGCGCCGTACGACCACCACCAGCCCACCACGCGACGCTCTTCTGGCCATCTTCATCCCCGCCACCACTCTGGATCCGGCAGTCAATGTGGTTCTTGTATCGGATCGAGCCCTGCTACCCCCTTGCCCCCCATCGTTCCATCCCAGAGGAGATGACTCCGGGGCACGAATCCAGCCTCCTCTAGTGGTTCCCGAACAACGGCTCCTGCAGGTTCGTCTGTTGGTAGGCCCCACTCCTTTCCGTCCATCCCCTACTCCTCCCGGATGGCTGGGTCGTTGCGTCCAATCCTCTGACGGGGCCTCGTCGCCGCACTCCTCCCTGTCCAGCAGCGAGCTGCAGTTCATCCGCGACGCCGGCGGACATCGCGAGCAGTACAGTGGTAGGGCCCTTGCTGTTTGGTGCATGTTCTTGTACAATTCGTTTGCTGTTGGTACATACGACGCAATCAGATGAGGTTCAGTTGTTGCTCGCGTGCAGTTTGGCTGAGATTCAAGGCGGTGCTTGCTGTGCAATGGTACGACCTGCAGCCCTCCCGTGTGCATCCGCGAGCCTCCACCTGCAATCCCCGAGTCGTGTCTCCTCCCCCGTCACCTCCACCTCCCATGGCCGGTCCTCAGATGTGCGTCTGCGAGCTCCTTTAATTGTTGAAGTTCTTTGGATTTTTTCTGAAGCTCACTAAATTTTGTTTTGTAGTTGACTTTGGAAAAAAAATGAGCCAAGTTTCCTGTCGCGGGCTCAATTCCTCTTCCCGATGAGAAGTTTGTGCTCCCCTACCCGAACCACGCATCCACGAACTCCTCTCAGCCCACGGCGACCTCCTGAGAGCATGCAGCTCGCTGGCATCTGAGCGTGCAGGTCCTTCCAGCGAGCAGTGCATGTTGCTTCTCATTGCAGCTCACTGTTGTTCCCCACCTGATGTCGAGCGGTGCAGGTTGCTTCTCATTGCAGCTCGGTTGGGTCGCCGGTGAAGTATGCAGGCACGTGAGAGGACGATGCGCGTCTAGTTTCGATTCCGTCCATGTGACGCTGCAGTACAGATGTGTGCGACATGCATTTTTCTACATTTTACTTGGTGTGCGTGGGAGGTTCTCGCAACTGGCTCATGCAGTTCGCCATTGCCCCTTGTGCAGGCTAGTCCTCAATCGCTGTTCGGCTGGTGATAGTGTTGATTTTGTGTGTATGTTGTGTGTGTGTCTGTAAAAATAAAGAAAAGATATATATGTTTTGAATCTCACTTTGTTTTCTCACCTGGTTCCATTATAAAGCTCCTCTAGTTCACTATATCAATGGAACACCTTGCAGTGTGTTTGGTCATCGGATGTGGTTCATTTTTGTGAGTGACACTGTTCACTTGCGAACAATGTGGAAGTGCGAAAAAATTGCGAAAACAAAAAATAGGCAATGCCGTTCACTTTGATATATGTCGAAGTTCACTTCCCTCGTCTCTGCGGTCCACTCGCGTTGATAAAAAAAAGTCGAAAAAAGACAAAAAAAACTCGTGCGAGAAAATTTATGTATAAATAAAAGAAATCATGAAGTTCGCTTGCCCGTTTGATACAGTGCAATTTTCATTTTAAAAGTTGTGCGTTTTTTTACTTGTCTTCAAAAAATTTCGTCCGACAAAAAAGAAATCATGCAGTCCGCTAGTCCGTCTGATGCAGTGCGGTTTTCAGTCTAAAAGCAGTGCGGTTTTCTTCCTCGTCTTCAAAAATTTACGTCCCACAAAAAAGAAACCATGCAGTTCTCTTACCCATGTGATGCAGTGTGGTTTTTCGTCCGTTGCAGTGCGGTTTTCAGTCGGATGAAGTACCCACGTCCATTTGGGTGTCGCCAAAAACAGTGTCCGCATTTCGGTAAATTCAAAATTCCTCTTAAACCGTAAAGAATTAGAGAGAGTGTTCTACATGAAAGAGTTGTGTATCGTCGATATCTTTCCAACGGAGTATCGTTTGAATCATTCCGACCAGCGGTTTGCAAAAATTTTGCCAAAAACGGCCGCTGTCACTCGTCGTCCGCCGCACGATTTTCAAAATTAACTAAAAACCGTAAGGAATTTTAAAAATATTTCAACATATGAAAGTTGTGCCTCGTTTGTAGCTTTCCAACGGCGTATCACACGCCTCGTTTCGACAAATGGTTCAAAAACTGGAGCGAAAATAATACCGAAAAATTGAAAAAATTTGAAAAACAGAATTCCGCGATTTACTAAATTTGAAACTGCTCTTAAAACGTACTGAATTAGAGAAAGATTTATATATGAAAAAGATGCGCCTCGACGATATCTATCCAATGGCGTATCATTTGCTTCATTCCGACAAGCGGTTTAGAAAAATGCGAAAAAACGCTCGCTGCCACTCGTCATCGGCCGCACTATTTTCAAAACTGCTCTTAAACCGTGTGGAATCTCGAAAAGTGTTCAACATGTCGAAGTTGCGCCTAATCCATAGCTTTTCAATGGTATATTACACGCCTCATTCCGATAAACGGTTAAAAAATTAGAGCGAAAACAGTACCGAAAAAACACCGTGTGCAGTTTTTTTCGACACGAAGTTCACTAGTCTATATTGCAGTGCTCGTCGTCAAAATGATGCAGTGCGCTTTTGTTGAGCGTGCAGTGCCGAAGTGGTGTGCAGAATAGTTATTCTGCTAATATTAGCAGAATA
>NC_041389.1:669807843-669813853 GCF_002162155.2 Triticum dicoccoides | reverse complement strand
TTATTGCTATTTCTTCAAGTTGATGTCTTTTGCTAAGTGAATGTGATCGGACCCTTGCCCCTCTATGCTAAACTCAACCCAGTCTATTCACAAATTCTTCATGTGCGTTCTAATTTGAAACTCGTTCAAAGTCTTCACTATGTCCTTGACAGCTGAAGAAATTACGAACGGAAACTTAAGATAATCTTATCTAAATTTTCGGCTTTGCCGCTCAAACCGTTTCGCATCCTAGGACAATACTTATCTATTCACCCATGATCCTACAAGATCGCCACCTCACAGTACGTGGGTGACACATGTCACGTGAATGAGAAGGGCCAGGGGCACGTTCGTCCGAAATCTTCGGGCATATAGTTTTTCTCCACCACTATAAATACCCCAGCCTCTTCCTCACTTCATTTTTACTTTGCTCGACCTCACTCTCGCTCGAGCTTACCGAAACCCTAGTGTCGCCGCTACTTCATCATCGCCGGTGAGGAAGAGCGTCACTGCCTCGACCTCGTCGCTGTCGTACTCACGTCGGTTGCGGATTTCTTCACTCCGCCACCGCCGTAGCTGTCTTCCTCTGCCAAGTTAGCGCGTGGAAGATCTGACCGGACGAACTTCACTCCAACACTTCCCAGTTCGTCGTGTTCTTCACTTCGGGT
Source organism: Triticum dicoccoides (assembly GCF_002162155.2). NCBI lineage: Eukaryota > Viridiplantae > Streptophyta > Magnoliopsida > Poales > Poaceae > Triticum > Triticum dicoccoides. The sequence goes on along the minus strand of NC_041389.1, from coordinate 669,813,206 downwards.
AATTAAAAGTTACTTTTACTGCCCGCTTTGATTCATGTGATTTTCTTGAAAATCTTCAAAGGTGTTTGTTCTTTAAATATTCACACACTAAACACCTCACATGTTATCTGTTCTTGATTCATTTCTCTAAGTAATGATTTTCTTCAAGATTCCTCAATTGTGTGGATTCTCAAATCTGTACAACTCTAGAGCCTAAGATAAAGAACGTTTAGTGAAATTCTTAAAGACTTGTCTGGTCAAATTCCTCAAACCTATTCTTTTTGAAAATCTTCTGAGAACGCATATGAACTCTCCAAATTCCTCGCAACTATACTCTATTCACAGGTACAAATGCCCGCTGCTTAATCACTAGGTTCTCATCAACTTAACTCATTTGCAGTGTTCCTCGAAGAAAAGTTGCATACATCTTCTGAAACTTCAGTTGTGCATATTCCTCAGCTGAAGAAAATGGGCGATGGTAAGAAGCCACAGAAGGGAGGAAAAAGGCGTGAGGTAAATACTGCGTTTGAAATCCCTGAGGACATATATGCTAGGTACTGCACACCCCCTGAGGAAGATAGAAATCAGCGCAAGGTGCTCATTCAAAAGATAGAGAGGAGATGGGCACGAGAATGGAGGGAGTACAGGTATATCACTCCCAAGTATATGAAGAAATTCGCTCTCAACCCCCCATGCTCAAGACCTCCATTGGCACCTGGCCAACTGGCTGATCCCACTAGCCTCAAGCGCGGTGAGGACTATGCTGATGAATGGGCAAAGCATCAGGCCAAACTGGCCAAGCAAGCAAAGGAAGCAGTGAAGAAATTCAATGCAGACTCTGCTGCTGCTGCTACCGCTGCTAAGGCCTCTGCTAGTCAGCCAAAGAAGGCGATGCCTAAGAAGCCTGCTCACAAGTCAAGCGCTTCTTCTTCAATGCCCTCACGGCGAAGCTCCTCAGCAATGCCCTCAAGGCCTGAATCTTCAAAGCCCTCACGGCAAATTCCTCAGCCTGCTCCTCCTCCGACAAAGTCCTCAACTCCTCCGACAAAGTCTTTAGCTGCTCTGACAAAATCCTCGGCACATGTGCATCTTGCCACGTGCCAAAGGACCACAGGCATCTCAATTGCCTCAGGAGCATCTGCAAGTTCCTCAGCTGCACCACATTCCTCAGCTGGCTCCTCTCTGCTGAAGAAAAAGGCCACTGCTGGACGAGGCCTTCGACCAAGTCCTCACAAGAAGCAGGTCGTTAATAATGCCTTCCAAGTTCCCTCTGATGAAGATGAGGCTGATGATGAAGAACTTGCTGAAATCATCAGAGACAGGCAAGCCAGGGCCGCTAGAGCCAAAGGTAGCAACGTACCACTACTATTGGATCCAAAGTTGATCCTCGACTTCATTGACTTATGGCACAAGGACCCTAACACGCCTTTGCCGGAGATGAACCTCACTCCTGGTCAAAGTCATGTTCTAACTACCTTCATTGAGGAAGAAAAGTGGAAATTTGAAGAAGGCAAAAGGCTGAAGAAAGCACAATACAAGAAACAGCGCTACCTCAAGGACAATGTCCTCACTCTCACTCCTGATCAGCTCATTGCCTTGCAAGCTGAAATCAAGCAATTGAGTGATGAATTCGATCGCTGCTATGCTGATTGGAAGGGCGCCAAGGTTCGGTTCATCAATCTGACGAAGAAATTCACTTCAAGTGTTGTTCCTCCTGTGCACATTGAAGTTACACCGGCTGAAGCATCTGCTCAGCCTACTGAAGAACATGCCAGCACCGCTGATGACAATCAGGCTGTTGAAGAAAATGAGAGTACTAGGGCTGATGACTCCATTCCAGCCGCTGAAGATATTACCAGGGCATCCACTAGTGGTGCACCTGAAGAAAATGGAGAAGTCAGGGCAACTGCAATAGTTGCGCCTGAAGAAAATGATCCAAAGACCTCTGCACCTCCTGCGCCTACCCCAACTTTGATCCTTCCATCTGCATTAGATGCAAAGAAGACCAAAGCTGCAGAGCATGCTGATGAAGCCATGTACCTAGGGTAGGGTCATGGACCTATCCAAAGTACCCTCCCCAAGGACATCTCTAGAAGAAACTACCTTTCAGTCGACCTGGAAGGATTTTACTCGACGAACTCGAAGACACTCGACCATGATGCTACTCACTCGACCGTCAAGAGATCTAGAGTCACTCTGCACACAAACGGTCTGTCATTAAGTAATCTTTATAATCATGATAGCACTTTATGTGGGCGTTTCCAGTAACCCCCTGCCTTAATGTACTTTAAACCCTGCATAACTGAGAGCTGGAGAGGGCTGGCGAACTCTATATAACCCACGCCCCTCCTCAGTGTAAAGGGTTCGCACCCCTGTAACTCATACGCATATAATCCAGTCGACCGCCTCCGGGCTCCGAGACGTAGGGCTGTTACTTCCTCCGAGAAGGGCATGAACTCGTAAATCTCTTGCGTATACAACTACTCCATAGCTAGGATCTTGCCTCTCCATACCTACCCCCTTTCTACTGTCAGACTTAGAACCACGACAGTTGGCGCCCACCGTGGGGCAGGTGTCTTAGCGACTTATTGGAGAAGTTGCAATTTTTTCCGTTCTCCTTCACCATGGTTTCAGGCGGAGTTTTGGTCGAGGGCCGCGAGATCCGTCTCGGCGCGCTCACATTCATCGCCGACGACTCTGCTTGGCTTCAGGAGGCTCCACTCGACATCAACGCGCTCCCGGTCCGCGGAGCGACACACTTTCGCGCGTGTGTCCGCGGCGTCCTCCTGCGGCAACCGTCGACCCAGTTTCGGTCGATCGTTCTGTCATCCTCCCTCCCTGCTTCCCATCGGCGCAAGTGCTCCGGTCGGTCAAGGATTCAGCGGTGGGTGAGGCACACAGTGGCCCGCCAGTTGGCCATCCCCCAAGTCGCAGCAATCGAGCCCGACGAATCTCTCTACGGCCTGTTCGACCTATCGACTGGCTCCGCAGAGACTGCATCCGAGTGCGACAGCAGTGATCCAGCGGCGGAGGTCCTGATGGTCAATGGACCGCGCAGTCCTCCCGGCTTCCCTCGCGCCGACGGAGGCAACGGTGGAGGCGACCCAACGCAGGTCCACGAAGAGTATCAACCCGAGCCACTCACTTCGCTGCAAAGAGAAGATCTTCGCCGCCGGAACATGGATGCGCTGCATACTCCTATCGTTGGAGAAACCCCGAGGCTCGCGCCTTAGAGGACGCGCGTTTGGCTAACCTGGCTGAGCGCACTCGACTGGAGAACCTCCAGCAAGCACTCGACGAGCGTGCATGACAACGAGTTCCAGACTCCAGTCGACGTCAGCTCTTTCCACCGCCGACTCAGGTATATCGAACTCCGATTCAGAATTTAGCAGCTGCAGCCCGTATAGCAGAGTCAATTCAGCCTTCCCAGTCAGAGGCTGGCAGAGGCTTGATGCAGATCAGAGATTTGCTCCGGGCAGCAGGAGATCAAAATTCAGTCGTATCATAGTCGCGGAACAAGATTAACAGCAGATCTGTCGCTGTGAATTCAGTCCAGTCGGCCCATAGCCCTAGATCGCCCCCGGGGCGTGAGGGATGTGGAGGTCGGCGTGAGCAGTATGATGACCGATTTGATCGCGATGATCAGCGTCGAGTTCCCACTCCACCCCCAAGAGGTGGGTCGTACGCCCCTCGACGGCAAGATGACAGACGCCAGCACAGTGTTGGGCGAAGGGTTCCAGTCAACCCCAGAGAACCAGGCTATGATGCGAGATCCATCATTGTTCAAGGTTTGGTCGATCAGAATAGAGCTCACCGAGAAGGCCATGACAGAGATGTGCCCACCAGCAGCAGAGTTCACGTCTCAGGACCAGAGTGTTTTAGCAGAGCCGTCAGGGCCGTGGTGATTCCTCCTAATTTCAGGTTGGTGACTGGAGTCAGTAAGTTCACCGGCGAGTCCAAGCCTGATACTTGGCTTGAAGACTGCCGAGTGGCTGTTCAGATTGGCGGCGGCAATGATGAGGTAGCCATGAAACACCTGCCTCTTATGTTGGAGGGCTCGGCCAGAGCATGGCTGAATCAGTTGGCGCCTAGCAGTATTTACACTTGGGAAGATCTTGCCCAGGTGTTTGTCAGAACATTTGAAGGAACTTGCAAGCGACCAGCAGGGTTGACAGAGTTGCAAGTTAGTGTGCAAAAGTCGAATGAGACTCTTAGAGATTACATCCAGAGGTGATCACGTTGCACCATACGGTGGAGAATGTATCTGATCACCAGGCAGTCTGTGCCTTCAAAGAAGGCATTAAGAACAGAGAGTTAAGTTTGAAATTCGGTCGGACCGGAGACATGACCCTGGGTCGGATGATGGAGATTGCCACCAAGTATGCCAATGGTGAAGAAGAAGACCGACTCCGGAGTGGCAAGTACAAGCCAACTGCTCATGAAACTGGGGGAGGGAACTCCAGTCGGAAACAGAAGCGGAAAGCCGAGCCAGCTGCTCCTGGAGAAGCCTTGGCCGTGACTCAAGCAAAGTTTAAAGGGAAGCCCAAAGCTCCTTGGAACCCCAAGAAGGTGAAAGACAAGGAGGGAAATGACGTGATGGATTTGCCCTGCCACATCCACACGAAGAAAGATGAGGAGGGTAACTTCATTTACCCAAAGCATACCACTCGACAATGTCGACTCTTGATACAGCAATTCTAAGGGAAACAGCCCAAGGACAAAGAAAAGGAGTCGGATAAAATTGAAGACAAGGGAGATAGTGATGAGGAATATCCCCAGGTGAATTCCACTCTGATGATTTTTGCTGACGTTGAGAGCAAAAGTCGATTGAAAGTTATCAACCGAGAAGTGAATATGGTTGCTCCGGAGACTCCCAATTATCTGAAATGGTCTCAGACTGCCATCACCTTTGACCAGTCCGATCACCCGACTGTGACGCCCGGATAGTTACGCTACAGTAATCCTCCGCTAATGATGCCACGTCACCTCGATTACTGTGGTTAATCTCGCATTAGTTCGAAACTGATTCGAATTCAATTTAAAAATTTGGCAAACAACAAAAGTTTTCAAAAATTAAACTAAAATGTTCGGAGTGCGCAGTTAAATGTCAGGGTAATTATAATAAAGCAAACACATTTTTATAAAATGCCTAAATGATTTAAAATGAAATAAAACAGAAAAGAAAATAAATAAAAGAAAAGAAATTACAAAAAAAGGGAGAAAGCCCCCCCGGCCCCTTGGGCTTCGGCCCACCAGGCAGCCCAACTGGTCGCGCACCCAGCCAGCCCAGCTCCCCTCCCCCGGCCCACCGAACCCCTACAACCCCCTGGGGCGACCGAACCCTAACCCCCACGCGCCCCACTCCCCCACTCCCTCATCTCTCC
>NC_041389.1:669799992-669807331 GCF_002162155.2 Triticum dicoccoides | reverse complement strand
GCTGTTCCCGGTCTCGATCCATGCCCCTCTGTACCGTTGCTCGCCATGGCCGAAGCTCGCCATAGCCGCGCCGTTCACCGCCTCCGCCGGTGCCTCGCTGCTGTGACGGCCCCGTGCTCCCCCGCCTCTCCGCCGGCCGCCCCGGCCACCACCGCACCTGGCCTCGCCCCCGCTTTCCCTTGCCGGCGCCGCGCCGCCGCCTCGGTGGCCATCGCCGGCCACGGCCTTGCCCACGCCCCGTTCGGGCGGGCGCCCGCTCCCCTCGCCCGCGCCTGTTAAGCCCACTCCAGTGGCTTTTGTGCCACTGGCAGTTGGGGCCCTCTTCCCTGTTTTGTTTTATAAATAAAAGAAAAAAATGATTTAATAAAAGTAATTAACTAAATTAAATTGGTTTAATTAGAATTAATTAGCTTAATCATCTAGTTTAGTTAACTAAACTGTTAGACTAGCCTAATGAGTCTATGACAGGGGGACCCCACCCCCTGTTGACCAGTCAAATGTTGATTGGTTAACTGGGACCGCCTGGACCCACATGTCACCCTCTGGTACACTTATGTGTACACAGATCCGGGTGCACCTAGCATTTACTTATTATTTTCGAATTAATTAAATTGCAAAATATCATTAAAACTTTAGAAAATCAGAGAAAATAATCCGTAACTCGGATGAAAATGTTTTCTACATGAAAGTTGCTCAGAACGACGAGACGAATCCGAATACGTGGCCCGTTCGGCCGCCACACGTCCCTAGCATAGCAAACAAGGAACTTTTCCCCTCCCTTTTAATTGTCGAAAAATGCTAAACCTGGGGAAACATCCTCGGATGTTATCCCCCTTCGCCGGTAACGTGTAGCACCGCGTTAGAACACGTCTAGCTCTGCCTGTTGTCCTGTTATGCTCTTGCTTGCTATGTATTTACTATTTCTTCCCCCTCTTCTCTCACGTAGAGCCCGAGACCAATGTTGATGCCCCTGTGATCGACTACGTCACCGGCGACCCCTCTCTCTTGCCAGAGCAACCAGGCAAGCCCCCCCCCCCTTTGATCACCAGATATCGCCTACTCTTCTCTATACTGCTTGCATTAGAGTAGTGTAGCATGTTACTGCTTTCAGTTAATCCTATACTGCTGCATAGCCTATCCTTGCTACTACTGTTGTTACCTTTACCTGCTATCCTACTGCTTAGTATAGGATGCTAGTGTTCCATCAGTGGCCCTACACTCTTGTCCGTCTGCCATCCTATACTACTGGGCTGTGATCACTTCGGGAGGTGATCACGGGCAAATACTACATATACTTTACACTATTACATTACCTGTGATACTGTTCGGAGATGGGGGCTGGAAGGACCGGTGGCTCCATCCCGGTAGAGGTGGGCCTGGGTTCCCGACGGCCCCCGACTATTACTTTGTGGCGGAGCGACAGGGCAGGTTGAGACCACCTAGGAGACAGGTGGGCCTGGCCCTGTTCGGCGTTCGCGGATACTTAACACGCTTAACGAGATCTTGGTATTTGATCTGAGTCTGGCCATTTGGTCTATACGCACTAACCATCTACGCGGGAGTAGTTATGGGTATCTCGGTGTCGTGGTATCAGTCGAAGCACTTCGTGACGTCAGCGACTGAGTGGCGCGCGCCGGATTGGACTGGAACGCCACTAGGCTAGGTATGCTTCCGGCCGCCCACGCAACGTGCAGGTGTGCTCAGGGCGATGGGCCCAGACCCCTGTGCGCTTAGCTTTAGACCGGCGTGCTGACCTCTCTGTTGTGCCTAGGTGGGGCTGCGACGTGTTGATCTTCCGAGGCCGGGCATGACCCAGGAAAGTGTGTCCGACCAAATGGGATCAAGCGTGTTGGGTTACATGGTGCACCCCTGCAGGGAAGTTAATCTATTCGAATAGGGGTGATCTTCGGTAACAGGACGACTTGGAGTTGTACCTTGACCTTATGACAACTAGAATCGGATACTTAATAAAACACACCCTTCCAAGTTCCACAGACAACCCGGTGATCGCTTTTCCACAGGGCGACGAGGGGAGGATCGCCGGGTAGGATTATGCTATGCGATGCTACTGGAGATGCTACTTGGAGATGCTACTTGGAGATGCTACTTGGAGATGCTACTTGGAGGACTTCAATCTACTCTCTTCTACATGCTGCAAGACGGAGGCTGCCAGAAGCGTAGTCTTCGACAGGATTAGCTATCCCCCTCTTATTCTGGCATTCTGCAGTTCAGTCCACCGATATGGCCCTTTACACATATACCCATGCATATGTAGTGTAGCTCCTTGCTTGCGAGTACTTTGGATGAGTACTCACGGTTGCTTTTCTCCCTCTTTTCCCCTTTCCCTTCTACCTGGTTGTCGCAACCAGATGCTAGAGCCCTAGAGCCAGACGCCACCGTCGACGATGATCCCTACTACACTGGAGGTGCCTACTACTACGTGCAGGCCGCTGACGACGACCAAGAGTAGTTAGGAGGATCCCAGGCAGGAGGCCTGCGCCTCTTTCGATCTGTATCCCAGTTTGTGCTAGCCATCTTATGGCAACTTGTTTAACTTATGTCTGTACTCAGATATTGTTGCTTCCACTGACTCGTCTATGATCGAGCACTTGTATTCGAGCCCTCGAGGCCCCTGGCTTGTATTATGATGCTTGTATGACTTATTTATGTTTTAGAGTTGTGTTGTGATATCTTCCCGTGAGTCCCTGATCTTGATCGTACACGTTTGCGTGTATGATTAGTGTATGATTGAATCGGGCGCGTCACAAGTTGGTATCAGAGCCGACTGCCTGTAGGAATCCCCCTTTCCAACTCCTTGGCCGAAGTTGAGTCTAGTCATTGAAAAACTTTTACTAACATGGTTGTGTGGCTTACGGGCCCACGTCGCCATTGGGTGGTATTAGGATCTTTTACTCCTTGACCTTTACTCTGGGACTCTGATCTCTCCTCTATTCGGGTTAAATGAATTTTACTAAATTTAACATTAGGATCTCGTTATCACTTTCACCCGGAGAGCCCCTTATTACTGATGATCGTCTGCGGCACCAGAAGACCCTGAAGATGCTCTCCGCTGTTAACTCGAGAACTTGTGTTCATCGCGTTTGCAATTCCCCTTCCACCGTAAACCCTTATGGATAACTACTTGCAGTTGTTATTCTTACATTCATCCCCAGTTGGTCTTGTTATTACAAGATACCCCAAAACACTCGTCGTTGTTTGATAATCCTTTGAGCTTACTGCCCTGCTGTTCTTTGTCACCTGAATACCCCTACGGTTAATTCTCGCACTTATCGAGTATCCGCTCATCCCCCAGTTGTTCATGTGTTACAAAAAGTCTTCGAAATACCATTCGATATTCCGTAAATCCTCAGCAACCTGTTGCTCTGGAATTTCTTGTTTGCTTTCATTATGATGAATCCCATAAGTATAGTAATCATATTGGCATCCTTTGTCACCATCATTTTTGAGTCCGTTGATTCAATACGTTGTGAATGTTCACAATCATCAGTCGAGTCCTAGGATTATCTTTCCGGCTCAGACGTCATTTTGATACTGAGCTGGTTCTCGACCAAACTATTTGTCGTCGATTGTGCCTCTGGTATATTCAAGTGATCCATCCTTGATCAGAACGTCTGCTTCTGATCCCTTGTTTTGGAAATCATAATTCCTTTGCATTTAAGCTTTGAATTATTCAGATGAATCCATAATCTGTTGCATTTGCATTCTTTCTTCCTCTGATTGGGTATCGATACTCACCTCAGCTCCACTATGGATCGCCATATCCACTGTTGGATTATTATATCCGACAGTATCCTTAATAATTAATCACCTTGTGAGTCCTTCTCCGATACATAATGCCTTTGTTAAATTGTATCCTTTCCTTTTGTCAACCATGCTCTACTTTTGAGCTGGTGATATTTACTCTTGAAGCTTATGGTATATGTTCGTAAGAAGCCCCGATGGGATTGAACCAATGCCTTCCCTCATCGGTGTGAACCCGAAAGATTTCACGAGTCATACTTATCTGGTATTGCACCAGGTAAAACTTTCAACAACTAATGCCATTATCGAAACGAGAAGTGAATGTAAGGTTATGCTTTGGCGAAGTGGGAGTCGACCTTGAACTTTGTGTTCATGCCCATGGACCCGAGGTGGAACTTATCATGGAAGCTTCTCGTAGTAATAATAATCCCCTTGTTATAACTTCTTCTCTTATCTATGCTTGGTCTTTTGCGACCGTGGTTTCGACCATATTGTTCTTCTTTCCCATTTCTTGGACAAGTTTAAGTGCTTGCCTTCTGCAAATGATTTCACTTGTCCAACCTCTATCCCGCTCTACCCTTGAGTATACCCTCTGGTACCGCGAGAATGTCAAGGAACTACATAACTTCTTATTGGTTCTTCATCAACTGTTATCTCTCACCGATTCCAATTTTCCTGGGTTCTGGGTTGTCGTCAACCGAGAACACCGATAAGTGAATCGATTCCGCACTCCAATTCAATAAATCTAAGTAATTCTGGTTGCTTACGAGTTTAATAATCCTTCAAGTCATTCCTAGCCTTATCGGCTATATCATTATCGTGCAAACTTCTAACTGTGCTACCTGGTCCTTCTTCCCGGAGCACAAAATTTTCGACGATGAGCTAAGCTTGCGTCGATCTTCCTCGTCATATCAGTTCGCCTTGAACAACAAGCTTGATTTCAAGTTTGTGTCCTACCCATGGTTCCAATAACCTTCCGCTACCTCATTCCTTTGACTTGATGTCGTCGCTGGTTGATTACATCTTCGTGAAATCTCTCGACAAATGTGTCGTGATCATCATCGACCTTATGAGCTCTTCCAGGATATCAATTGAGTTCATGATGAGAAATACCATCCTTGCCCTTGATGATCTGTGTTATCATCGACCACTTTATTGCCTTCCCACCAACTCAAGCTTGTTCGTGTTTGGTGTTATACCTTGAGTTCCTTGTTATCCAGTAATTGTTCTTCTTTACCTTGGAACATTAACATCTCTTATGTCCTCAATGTTGTGAGAATTTCACCACCTCTGGAGAATTCTTGATACAAGTGATACTTATCACCATCACCATTCTTTTCCTGGTCACCGTGTTATTTCTAACCACTGACAAATGGACTGTGATGTGTAATCCCAAAACTTCTAGCAACCCTATTGCTTTGAAGTTAATGGTCGATCGTTCATTCTTAGACTGTTGATTATTGAATCACCATTCTGACATTGGTCGTGCAACCCAACCCATATTTCGGGTGCACCTTTCGACCAATGTTTAATTGTGTATGTTTTCCTCGAGCATACTTCCTTATATCATTTGATCTGACAAATGTTATCTCCTTGTTCACTTAATTGTGGAAATCCATCTTTTGGAAATCTCGAAGAATTGTCGTTGAGTTCATCATCCACCTCCTTGTCCTCTCCTTGGGATAATGATGAACTATTGTTAACGGAAATCACTTCATAGTTCATTTCTCGAGAATCTTACAGTGTTATCCCGTCAATTTGTGTTGCACCTTTCTTCTCAGGCATCCTGGGCCTGAGGTATCCTGACACCAATCATACCTGAACCTCGGTCAGATGTGATGGTTTGAACATATTTCCAAGGGTTATAACATTGGTCTTTAACCCGATAAGGTGATGTCATCCTAACACACCTGCCCGGAGGGCCTATTGTTATAGTTCTTCCTTTTAGCAGTGTTAGTCATTCTTCCGTGAGGAAATTCGAAGACTTATTCTATAAGTTGTTCCTGATGGATCCTTTGTGTTTCCAAAGTCTGATCTTCACCTGATGACCATGTCAATGCTATCTCGAAGCATGCCTGTGGTACTCCGATTTTCAATAAGAACATTTGAAGCCCAATGCTAAATGTTTCCTGCTCAATTATCCAAACACCGTTGTATGGGTAATGTCATGAAATTTCTCTCCCCTTGCCTAAAAGGGTTTTCTACTTTATATCCTGTCATGGATATCATGCTCTATTTGCCCTTGGAAAGGATATACCCCTGAATTATGTATTTAAACACATTTTCCTTTCCATTGTTTTGTTTAAACCTTCTTGTGATCTATATGAGCGGTAATAATTCCCTGCTTATGTAAACACCTCGGTGTACCATCTTGTCTGGTGTAACCCTGTTACTGTTGTTGATGACATTCCGGTAGCCACCGATGGACGAGAACTTGGCCTATTGGTCCGCCTCGTTCAACGAGCAGGAATTGGTTCTCTTCGTCCCTCGCCCTTGGTACCGATATTGTTGCCAACATAACTGATAGGCTATCCTCTGACATGCCTTGCTTACACGATCGTGCAAGACATTACTGCCCTTCCTACTTAACCCACATGGTGGGCCCATAACCCATAGTTTCACAGGATCGAAACCTGACTCACCTGTACAACCCTGTTTCTAATGGTTATTCCCCATGCTTGGCTTTGTATTTAATTCACGGGCCACCTTTCGAGTGTTCTATTCTGGTATCAGACGCTATACTTACTCTCGCTACTCTGAACCCCTTTCTCACTCTGGTTCAGACTTCGAGCCACTATCTATCTGCTTGGAACCTCTTATTGTACCTTCGAACCTCACTCTCGATGTGTTTTATTTGTTCAACTCGAGAGGTACTATTATACTCATTCATGGGTTAATCCCAGATTATTACCCTTATAGCATTCTGTCGTTGTCGATCTGCCCTGTTACCTATTCATAAGTACGATGAAGATCCCGAAGAAAGGATGTCGACTTCATCATGATGACCGGAAGCAAAGGAATGAAGACATCAACGTATTGGACCGGTCTCTTCGAGAAGAGCAAGCCAGAATGAGAAGACCCGCTAGACTCGTTACCAAACCTTCCCCCCTTTCACTACCTCTTAAATCTCGGGATGCGATTTCTTGTAGTGGAGGGGAATTGTGACGCCCGGATAGTTACGCTACAATAATCCTCCGCTAATGATGCCACATCACCTCGATTACTGTGGTTAATCTCGCATTAGTTCGAAACCGATTCGAATTCAATTTAAAAATTTGGCAAACAACAAAAGTTTTCAAAATTAAACTAAAATGTTCGTAGTGCGCAGTTAAATGTCAGGGAAATTATAATAAAGCAAACACATTTTTATAAAATGCCTAAATGATTTAAAATGAAATAAAACAGAAAAGAAAATAAAGAAAAGAAAAGAAATTACAAAAAAAAGGGAGAAAGCCCCCCCCCGGCCCCTTGGGCTTCGGCCCACCAGGCGGCCCGACTGGTCGCGCACCCAGCCAGCCCAGCTCCCCTCCCCCGGCCCGCCGAACCCCTACAACCCCCTGGGGCGACCGAACCCTAA
>NC_041389.1:669759888-669799638 GCF_002162155.2 Triticum dicoccoides | reverse complement strand
TGAGGAACCCCCGCCCTCCTATCCTCCTCCCCCTACTCCCTTCGTCCCCGTAGCCTCGCTAGCCGCCATGGCCTTAGGTCGTCTTTGCCGGTCCGATTCGTCGTGTCCAAGCCGTCCCCAGCCCCCTCGACCTCACCTCGAGCTCGTGGGGAGCCTCTCGTCCGATTCTCGCTATTCCCGGTCTCGATCCTTGCCCTCTGTACCGTTGCTCGCCATGGCCGAAGCTCGCCATAGCCGCATCGTTCACCGCCTCCGCCGGTGCCTCGCTGTTGCGACGGCCCCGTGCTCCCCCGCCTCTCCGTCGGCCGCCCCGGCCACCACCGTACCTGGCCTCGCCCCCGCTTCCCCTTGCCGGCGCCGCGCCGCCGCCCCGGTGGCCATCGCCGGCCACGGCCTTGCCCACGCCCCGTTCGGGCGGGCGCCCGCTCCCCTCGCCCGCGCTTGTTAAGCCCGCTCCAGTGGCTTTTGTGCCACTGGCAGCTGGGGCCCTCTTCCCTGTTTTGTTTTATAAATAAAAGAAAAAATGATTTAATAAAAGTAATTAACTAAATTAAATTGGTTTAATTAGAATTAATTAGCTTAATCATCTAGTTTAGTTAACTAAACTGTTAGACTAGCCTAATGGTCTATGACAGGGGGACCCCACCCCCTGTTGACCAGTCAAACGTTGACTGGTCAACTGGGACTGCCTGGACCCACATGTCACCCTCTGGTATACTTATGTGTACACAGATCTGGGTGCACCTAGCATTTACTCATTATTTTTGAATTAATTAAATTGAAAAATATCATTAAAACTTTAGAAAATCATAGAAAATAATCCGTAACTCGGATGAAAATGTTTTCTACATGAAAGTTGCTCAGAACGACGAGACAAATCCGAATACGTGGCCCGTTCGCCCACCACACGTCCCTAGCATAGCAATCATGGAACTTTTCCCCTCCCTTTTAATTGTCCGAAAATGCTAAACCTGGGGAAACATCCTCGGATGTTATCCCCCTTCGCCGGTAACATGTAGCACCGCGTTAGAACACGTCTAGCTCTGCCTGTTGTCCTTTTATGCTCTTGCTTGCTATGTATTTACTGTTTCTTCCCCCTCTTCTCTCTGGTAGACCCCGAGACCGATGTTGATGCCCCTGTGATCGACTACGTCATCGACGACCCCTCTCTCTTGCCAGAGCAACCAGGCAAGCCCCCCCTTTGATCACCAGATATCGCCTACTCTTCTCTATACTGCTTGCATTAGAGTAGTGTAGCATGTTACTGCTTTCAGTTAATCCTATACTGCTGCATAGCCTGTCCTTGCTACTACTGTTGTTACCTTTACCTGCTATCCTACTGCTTAGTATAGGATGCTAGTGTTCCATCAGTGGCCCTACACTCTTGTCCGTCTACCATGCTATACTACTGGGCTGTGATCACTTCGGGAGGTGATCACGGGCAAATACTACATATACTTTACACTATTACATTACCTGTGATACTGTTCGGAGATGGGGGCTGGAAGGACAGGTGGCTCCATCTTGGTAGAGGTGGGCCTGGGTTCCCGACGGCCCCCGACTATTACTTTGTGGCGGAGCGACAGGGCAGGTTGAGACCACCTAGGAGACAGGTGGGCCTGGCCCTGTTCAGCGTTCGCGGATACTTAACACGCTTAACGAGATCTTGGTATTTGATCTGAGTCTGGCCATTTGGTCTATACGCACTAATCATCTACGCGGGAGTAGTTATGTGTATCCCGGCGTCGTGGTATCAGCCGAAGCACTTCGTGACGTCAGCGACTGAGCGGCGCGCGCTGGATTGGACTGGAACGCCACTAGGCTAGGTCTGCTTCCGGCCGCCCATGCAATGTGCAGGTGTGCTCAGGGCGATGGGCCCAGACCCCTGTGCGCTTAGCTTTAGATCGGCGTGCTGACCTCTCTGTTGTGCCTAGGTGGGGCTGCGACGTGTTGATCTTCTGAGGCCGGGCATGACCCAGGAAAGTGTGTCCGGCCAAATGGGATCAAGCGTGTTGGGTTATGTGGTGCACCCCTGTAGGGAAGTTAATCTATTCGAATAGCCGTGATCTTCGGTAACAGGACGACATGGAGTTGTACCTTGACCTTATGACAACTAGAATCGGATACTTAATAAAACACACCCTTCCAAGTTCCACAGACAACCCGGTGATCGCTTTTCCACAGGGCGACGAGGGGAGGATCGTCGGGTAGGATTATGCTATGCGATGCTACTGGAGATGCTACTTGGAGATGCTACTTGGAGATGCTACTTGGAGGACTTCAATCTACTCTCTTCTACATGCTGCAAGACGGAGGCTGCCAGAAGCGTAGTCTTCGACAGGATTAGCTATCCCCCTCTTATTCTGGCATTCTGCAGTTCAGTCCACCGATATGGACCTTTACACATATACCCATGCATATGTAGTGTAGCTCCTTGCTTGTGAGTACTTTGGATGAGTACTCACGGTTGCTTTTCTCCCTATTTTCCCCTTTCCCTTCTACCTGGTTGTCGCAACCAGATGCTGGAGCCCTGGAGCCAGACGCCACCGTCGATGATGATTCCTACTACAGTGGAGGTGCCTACTACTACGTGCAGGCCGCTCATGACGACCAAGAGTAGTTAGGAGGATCCCAGGCAGGAGGCCTGCGCCTCTTTCGATCTGTATCCCAGTTTGTGCTAGCCATCTTATGGCAACTTGTTTAACTTATGTCTGTACTCAAATATTGTTGCTTCCGCTGACTCGTCTATGATCGAGCACTTGTATTCGAGCCCTCGAGACCCCTGGCTTGTATTATGATGCTTGTATGACTTATTTATGTTTTAGAGTTGTGTTGTGATATCTTCCTGTGAGTCCCTGATCTTGATCGTACACGTTTGCGTGTATGATTAGTGTACGATTGAATCGGGGGCGTCACACCGACACACATAGCCACCCCTGGGAGGCAAGCTCTGGTGGTCGACCCAGTCGTTGAAGGCACTCGACTGACTAAAGTGCTGATGGATGGTGGCAGTAGCTTGAATATATTGTATGCAGAGACACTGAAAGGGATTGGCATTCCGAAGTCCAGACTCAGTACCAGCAACATAAGCTTCTGTGGAGTCGTTCCTGGCAAGAAGGCTGCGTCACTCGGCCAGATAGATCTTGATGTGGTTTTTGGAGATTCCAAACATTTCCGCAAAGAAAAGCTGACATTTGAGGTTGTGGATTTCCAGAGTGCCTATCACGCTATTTTGGGCAGGCCAGCTTACGCGCGTTTTATGGCTTGACCATGTTACGTGTACCTCAAATTGAAGATGCCCGGCCCCAAAGGTGTGATCACTGTTACTGGTAATCGCAAGAAGGCGGAAGAGTGCTTTCAGAAAGGCTCAAAGATTGCCGATGCTCAGATGGTAGCAGAAGAGTGGCAGGAACACCAAAAAAATGCAAACCCAAGTGATTTGTTGCGAGCTAAGAAGCCTGCTACAGAATCAGCGTTTCAATCGACCGGTGAGACAAAGCCAGTTCACATCCACCCGACCGACTCCAACGCTGCTCCGACTAATATCTCCACAACACTCGACCCCAAATAGGAAGAAGCGCTCATCCAGTTCCTCCGTGAGAACTGGGACATCATTGCATGGAAACCTTCTGACATGCCGGGTGTGCCCAGGGGGCTGGCTGAGCACCGTCTGTGAGTCGACTCAAAGGCAAAACCTGTCAAGGAACATCTGCGGCGGTCCGCCGTCCAGAAAAGGAAAGTCATTAGCGAAGAGGTGGCTCGGCTCTTAGCAGCAGAGTTTATCCGAGAGATTTACCACTCCGAGTGGCTCACCAATGTTGTCATGGTCCCCAAGAAGGACAAGTCACTTCGCATGTGCATTGACTTTAAACATATCAATCGGGCCTGCCCGAAAGATCATTTTCCTCTCCCCCGCATCGACCAAATAGTCGACTCGACTACGGGATGTGAGCGACTGTCTTTCTTAGATGCCTATTCCGGGTACCATCAGATCCGTCTGTATGGGCCCGATGAGATCAAAACAGCTTTCATCACCCCATTCGGGTGATTCTATTATGTCACCATGCCATTCAGCCTCAAAAATGCCGGAGCCACGTTCATGAGGATGATTCAGAAGTGTTTGCTCACTCAAATCAGTCAGAATGTGGAAGCGTACATGGATGATATTGTGGTCAAGTCACGCAAAGGTTCCGACCTGCTGACTGACCTTGTTGAAACATTTGCCAACCTCGGGAGGTATGATATCAAGCTTAATCCATCAAAGTGCACATTCGGAGTTCCTGGCGGAAAGTTACTCGGTTTTCTCGTTTCCGAACGAGGAATCGACGCCAATCCAGAGAAAGTGGGCACTATACTCCGAATGAAAAGACCTGTGCATGTGCACGATGTTCAGAAGCTTACTGATTGCTTGGCCGCTTTAAGTCGATTCATCTCTCGCCTCGGTGAAAAGGCATTGCCTCTTTACCGACTGATGAAGAAGTCAGACAAGTTTGAGTGGACTCCTGAAGCTGATGCAGCGTTTGCAGAGCTAAAAGCCCTGCTTTCCACCCAGCCGGTGCTTGCTGCCCCGATCAGCAAAGAGCCTTTGTTGCTTTACATTGCAGCCACAGGACAAGTTGTCAGTATTGTACTTATGGTCGAGCGGGAAGAAGAAGGAAAGGCCTTTAAAGTTCAGTGCCCAGTATATTATATTTCTGAAGTTCTGACTCCGTCAAAGCAAAGATACCCTCATTATCAGAAGCTTGTATACGGGATCTATATGACCACGAAGAAAGTTGCTCACTACTTCTCTGACCATACCATCATAGTCGTCAGTGATGCCCCATTGTCAGAGATTCTACACAACAGAGATGCAACTGGTCGAGTGGCAAAATGGGCGATTGAACTCCTTCCCTTGGATATCCGATTTGAGGCAAAGAAAGCTATCAAGTCCCAAGCAATAGCAGATTTCCTTTCCGAGTGGACTGAACAGCACCTGCCGACTCAAGTTCACTCGGAGCACTGGACCATGTTCTTTGATGGCTCTACGATGCTGAACGGTTCTGGTGCTGGGGTAGTGTTGGTTTCCCCCGAGGAGACAGGCTCAGATATGTACTCCAGATTCACTTTGATTCCTCCAACAACGAAGCAGAATACGAAGCACTTTTGTATGGGTTGCGTATGGCCATTTCACTCGGCGTCTGTCGCCTCATGGTCTACGGCGATTTAGATTTGGTGGTTAACCGAGTGATGAAGGAGTGGGACGTCAGAAGCCCAGCTATGACTGGTTACTGCAACGCAGTAAGAAAGCTGGAAAAGAAATTCGAGGGGTTAGAGCTTCATCTTATACCCCGACTGAAGAATCAAGCAGCCGATGACTTGGCAAAGATAGGTTCCAAGAGAGAAGCCATTCCTAGTGGTGTGTTTTTGGAACATATCCACGCGTCGTCAGTTAAAGAGGACCCTTTCACCGAAGAAGCCCTGCAGCCAAAAAGTACCACAGATCCGACTGAAGTCGAGGTCCCAGCCGTGGTCGACCTGATCATGGAAGTTTTGGTTGTTATTCCCGACTGGACAGTGCCTTACATCGCATATATCCTAAGGAAAGAGCTCCCAGAGAATGAAGAAGAGGCTCGACAGATCGTCCATCGATCCAAGGCCTTTACTGTCATGAAGAGACAGTTGTACAAAGAAAGCGTGACTGGAGCCAGTCAGAAATGCATAACACCGGAAGAGGGTCGGATAATTCTCAACGACATCCACTCGGGGACCTATGGCCATCATGCGTCCTCTCGGACTATAGTGGCTAAAGCATACCGAGCGGGTTTTTACTGGCCCAGAGCAAATGAAATGGCGAAAGAGATAGTCGACAAGTGTGAGGGATGTCAGTTCTACTCCAATATGTCACACAAGCCCGCCTCAGCCTTGAAGACCATTCCAATCGTCTGGCCCTTTGCTGTTTGGGGGTTAGATATGGTTGGGCCACTGAGAACTGGCAGGAGCGGCTTCACCCATGTACTGGTGGCAGTCGACAAGTTTACCAAGTGGACCAAAGCCAAGCCTATTAAAAATCTTGATGCTGGCACTGCCATCAGCTTCATCAGAGAATTGATATTCAGATATGGAGTTCCGCATAGCATCATCACCGATAATGGGTCGAACTTTGATTCTGACCAATTCAAAGCCTTCTGCGCTTCTCAAGGCACACGAGTCAACTACGCTTCAGTCGCCCACCCCCAGTCGAATGGACAAGCAGAAAGAGCCAACGGCCTAATTCTCAAAGGACTGAAACCCCGTTTGATGCGTGACCTCAAGCACGTAGCAGGCGCATGGGTCGATGAACTTCCATCAGTTCTTTGGGGATTGAGGACTACTCCAAATTGGTCGACTGGGAGAACTCCATTCTTTCTGGTCTATGGAGCTGAAGCGGTTCTGCCGAGCGATCTGCTTCACAATGCACCGCGAGTCGAGCTCTACTCTGAAGTTGAAGCAGAGCAAGCCCGGCAAGATGCAGTCGACCTCCTGGAAGAAGAAAGGGAGATGGCCATGATCCGATCGACCATCTATCAGCAAGACTTGCGTTGATTCTACGCCAGAAATGTGAAGAGTCGAGCCTTCCAAGAAGGAGACTTGGTCCTCCAAGTGGACCAACAGAAGCCGCACAAACTTGCCCCTACTTGGGAAGGTCCTTTCATTGTCACCAAGGTTCTCCACAACCGAGCATACCGTCTTGACAATGTCGGTCGCCAGGTTGATGAGCCACGAGCTTGGAATGCGGACCTGCTCCGCCCCTTTTACACTTAAAGTACTCACTCGAATGAGTTGTAATAAAAGTACTTCTGTAGTTTATTTATCAAAGACAAGAGTGTTATAATTTTCATAGTGATTGTTGTTACTTTTGTTTACATGAGAAGTCCCCCAGTGGGTGGCTTAGCTGTGAATCCATTTCGCCTAAGTTTGTAAAAAAATCCTTACCGAGTGGCGAGCCAGTCTCCCACTCGGGGGCTTAGCTGCAAATCAGTTTCGCCTAAGTACTTTCAAATCCTACCGAGTGGTGAGCCAGCCTCCCACTCGGGGGCTTAGCTGCAGTCCAAGTACTCGCCTAAGTTTAACAAAATCCTACCGAGTGGTGAGCCAGCCTCCCACTCGGAGGCTTAGCTGCAGTCCAAGTACTCGCCTAAGTATCTGAAAATCCTACCGAGTGGAGAGCAAACCTCCCACTCGGGGGCTTAGCTGCAGCCCAGTGCTCGCCTAAGTACTTAATACAATGTGCATTCTGCGAGGATGACGAGGTGCAGGACGACTGCCACCTTCTCCTTCGGAGCTACACCACAAATACGAAAATCCTACTGAGTGGGGAGCAATCCTCCCACTCGGGGGCTTAGTTGCAGTCCAGTACTCGCCTAAGTATTTAAAAATCCTACCGAGTGGAGAGCAGACCTCCCACTCGGGGGCTTAGCTGCAGTCCAGTACTTGCCTAAGTATTTAAAAATCCTACCGAGTGGAGAGCAGACCTCCCACTCGGGGGCTTAGCTGCAATCCAGTACTCGCCTAAGTATTTGAAAATCCTACCGAGTGGAGAGCAGACCTCCCACTCAGGGGCTTAGCTACAGTCCAGTACTTGCCTAAGTATTTAAAAATCCTACCGAGTGGAGAGCAAACCTCCCACTCGGGGGCTTAGCTGCAATCCAGTACTCGCCTAAGTATTTAGAAATCCTACCGAGTGGAGAGCAGACCTCCCACTCGGGGGCTTAGCTACAGTCCAGTACTCGCCTAAGTATTTAAAAATCCTACTGAGTGGAGAGCAGACCTCTCACTCGGGGGCTTAGCTGCAGTCCAGTACTCGCCTAAGTATTTAAAAATCCTACCGAGTGGAGAGCAAACCCCCCACTTGGGAGCTTAGTTGCAGCCCAGTGCTCGCCTAAGTTTGAAATCCATTTCGATTCACAAGGACGACGAGGTGCAGGTCAACAGCCACCCTCACCTTCCGAGCTTCGCCACAAATACAATGTGCGCTCCGCAAGGACGATGAGGTGCAGGTCGACTGATACCTTCTCCTTCTGAGATTCACCACAAATACAATGAGCACTATGTCCCGACCCGCAAGGATGCAGGTCGACTGCAACCTGTACTCCAACCTGCAAGAGTACGTCACCAGTACTAAAATATATACCGAGTGAAGAGCAGTGTTCACTCGAAAGCAGATGCAAACATATTCAACGGCAAAACCAAGTTCGGATAGCATCCTACGGATCCATAAGTGCTCAGGCATCGAGCCTGTTAAGGTTTATTGGTTACAGAAACCACTCGGCATTCCGAGGCAAATTTAAGGCATCAAGCATGGAAGTTTTTTACTCCTCCGGTGGAGGACTGGAAGGCACGACAAACTCGTCCAGGTCGATTCCATCTGCAATCCGAGTGGCAGCAGCAATGAAGGTCTCCATGAAAGATCGGAAATCATGCTTCTTGGTATTGGCCACCTTGAGGGACGCCAGCTTGTCCTCTCGCGCGTCCTTGCAGTGAACCCGAACCAGAGACAGAGAAACATCAGCACCACACCTGGCAGAAGACTTCTTCCATTCTTGCACTCGACTTGGAACTCCGTTCAGTCGAGTCATCAGAGACTCAAGGTCATTCTGAAGTGTTTCCCCCGACCAGAGTGATGTGTCGATGCGCGAGTTGCAACCTTCAGCCTAGCAAGATACTCGACCACAGCAGCAACACGAGACTCCAGTCGGAGCACGTTCATGGCAGCTTCATCCTTCACAGGAGAGTTGATGGGGTCCAAGCATGTCTCCACTCGACTAGTCTCCTCTTCAAAGTTTTGGCAGAATTCTATAAACACAACCCAAAGATAAGCTAGCAGTCCTACAATGAGTCAATGATTGCAAGTCAGTCAGATATAAGGGATTACCTTCGAGCATGAGGAATAACTTCTTGGCGAGCCCTCCCAGATAAGCCTCTAAGTCATTCTTCTTTCCCACCAGTTCACTAGCCTTGTCACTTAGGGCTATCTTGTCATTCTTAAGTCGACTGACCTCCTTGTTGGCCGCGCCGAGAGCAGCTTTCAGATTGGTATTCTCCTCATCAAGTTTGCTGATTGAAGCCAACTTTTCTTCTGCAAGTTTCGTCTTGTCCGAAGCCGCTTTCTGCGCCTCGGCGAGGTCAAGGTCCTTCTTCTTTAGAGCATCCTTCAGTTTATCTGCAAAATGACAGTGAGATCAGACTCGGGAATGGACAAAAAATAAGGGCAGTCGTCAAGGTTCTCACCAAACATACCTTTTGCCTCCTCCTTCGCCTTCGTGAAGTTCTCTTGGACAAGCTTCAGATCAAGTTCGAGTTGGATATGCTTGTTCTCCAACTCAGTATAACGAGCCACAAGCTCGCAAGATTTCTGCAAAAGATCAGTCGACAGACATCAAAAATAGATCACTTCCGCGTGACTAAGAGGAAAAATTGTAGCATATCTAAGACTATAGCCGAATCAAAATATTCAACAGTACTCTCGGGGACTACACCCGGTGGGTGCACTCAGCATGCCCCCACTGGTTCTACCGACTCGGATCGATCAGTCGACCAAACGAGACAGAAAGTTATGATCCTAAACCATAGCTAACTGCCAGCAGTCAGCCATGGTGTCGTAAAAAAAGTTCTTCAGACCATAGTCAACTGCCAGCAGTCGACCACGGTATCGGGGACTACACCTAGTGGGTGCACTCAGCGTGCCCCCGCTGGTTCCATAATTCCATTCGACCAGACCGAGTGGAGAAAGTAAAGAGAAAAAGTCAAGGTATAAAGACTATAGTCGACTGCCAGCAGTCCACCATAGTCTCGGGGACTACACCCAGTGGGTGCACTCAGCGTGCCCCCACAAATCCAGATATTCAATCGACACACCTGGTGGGTGTACAGATTCTAAGATCTTCAGAAAGAAAAGTTTTCAGGTACCATATCCTAACAGAACAGGCAGTGATCAACTAACCTGGACATTGCTCTAAAGGGCTGAGCTTGCATCATAAGATGCTTGGCTGGCGTCTTAGATCGCCTTCACCTGCTCCATCATGACCCCCGCCTGGCGTATAGCTTCCTTGGCAGCACCTGCTTGGTCCTCTGGGACGTGGTGTGTGGAGAAGAGGGAAGGCGGATCAGCACTCGACGACGAAGGGCGGGCACTCGTCAGCGGCACCGCAAAGGACACGGTAGTCCGAGTGACGTTGCCTCCCTACGGAACCAGCGTCTCAGGCGCTGATACAACCTAAGCAGTCTTGCCAGCAGACGTCTTCCTATTCCTCCTTTGCCTCAGCGGCTCCTCATCATCATCATTGGGGAGATCAATGACATGAGGTGGAACTACAAGAAAGATTAGAAGTTAAAAATGAAGATCCAATCGACTTAAAGTGAAACCACAGAGATCATACCAAGGTTTGAGGTAGCAGCATCTTCCATTTCATGGTCCTCGTTCCTGGCTGAGGTCTCGGAGGTAGCAGCACTGCAGATCCCAGAAATCAGTCGGTCAGCTAACGAGTCGACCAAGAGTTTACTCACGCCAAACAAGAAGACACAAGTTCTGCTATTACCCGGAAATAGTGGGAATCACCATCCTCATCTTCGGCAGGGCCTTCGTCAGCTTTGATGACATCGCTCGAGGTTGCTTTGACGCTTTCTCAGTCGGGGCCGGAGAAGTCATCCGAGGACGTTTGGTCGACTGCCCAACGGACGTAGTTGCTTTACCACGCTCGACTATGGGGTCATGAGTGAGCTTGGATCGCCTTTCCGTATGAGGAAGGTCGACTTCCTCCTCCTCTTCCTCCTCCTCCTCTTCACCAGAACCGTCATCTTCTTCATCCTCCTCGCCGTCAGATTGCCACTCCTCCTGACTTTCACCTCCGCTCTCCTCCTCCTCCTCGACCTGTTCTTGCGCCCCATTGGGCATCGAGTACATCTCGGTAGTAACCTAGAAGAGAACAAACAAGACAAGAATCAGTCGACTGAATTCTAACAAAACGGAATGAAGGAAGCAGGGTCAGAGTCGGAGGAACAGAATTGGACCTTGTCTGGCTGGTATGAATGGTCGAGTGGAGGGATCCTCCTGGCTCCTCGGGAGTTGTCCTTGTTCCCTGTTATGGCAGTCATCCACCTCTCCAACGTGGCATCCTCGACCTCCTCCGGGTGGACCCGAGTGGTGTCTTCAGTGCCAGAGTACATCCACATTAGATGATCTCTATATTGGAGCGGCTGGATGCGCCGTCGAAGGAAAACCTCCAGCAGGTCCATGCCAGTCACCCCATCACGGATAAGTTGAACTACACGCTCGACCAACACCTTAACCTGAGACTTCTCCTCCGGGACCACCTTCAGAGAGGACGGCTTGCTCACTCGACCATGGAGAAAGGAGGGAGTCCAGTCGACTGCCCTGGCATCGACTGGTCTTGGCAGTAGAACCAGGTCGACTGCCACCCTCGAACCGACTCAGGAAGGACCATGGCTGGAAAAGCGCTTTTACCCCTCATTTGGACCCCGAGACCCCCACACATTTGGATCACTTGGGTTCTCTCGTCACTCGGATTGGCTTTCTTCACCGTCTGAGAGCGACAGGTGAAGATGTGTTTGAAAAGGCCCCAATGCAGCCGGCAACCTAAGAAATTCTCACACAAAGACACGAAAGCTGCGAGATACACTATGGAGTTGGGTGCGAAGTGGTGGAGTTGAGCCCCAAAGAAGTTCAGAAATCCTCGAAAGAAAGGGTGGTGTCGGTGTCAAAACCGGCGGATCTCGGGTAGGGGGTCCCAAGCAGTGTGTCTTCAGATCAATGGTAACAGGAGGCAAGGGACACGATGTTTTACCCAGGTTCGGGCCCTCTCGATGGAGGTAAAACCCTATGTCCTGCTTGATTAATATTGATGATATGGGTAGTACAAGAGTAGATCTACCACGAGATCATAGAGGCTAAACCCTAAAAGCTAGCCTATGGTATGATTGTTGTTGTATATGTCTATCGACTAGCCTGGCCCCGGTTTATATAATGCACCAGAGGCCTAGGATAACAAGAGTCCTAGCCAAATACGCCGGTGGGGGAGGAGTCCTTGTCTTGATCGCCAAGTCTTGTTGATTCTTCCTTGTATGCGGCAGCTGTCCGGACTGGCCCATGAGTATACGGCCATGGGGGTCCTCGGCCCAATCCAACTGATCAGGAGACGATGCGTTGAGTACCCCCTAGTCCAGGACACCGTCAGTAGCCCCCTGAACCGGTCTTCAAGTTAGGGACGCTCCTCGATTCTTCCGAACTGTTCTTCATCTTCGGTTGCCGGTCTTGGAAACTGGTTCAACAAATCTTCTCATCTTCTATCTTGAGGATCGCTGAAATGCATTCGACGAGTTTACGTGTTGGGTATCCGAGGAGCCCCTTTAAGTTTATGGCCTTTATCAATGCCTTGTTATTTTTATGCCATGCCTCGGGTTTGAAGTTGTTCCTGGGTGGCAACGTCCTCTTGCGTCCGAGCTCCAACGCCGGACTGCATTCGAGGTATCCTTTGCAGCCGAGCACCAATGCCGGACTGCTTCCCAGCTCTAACACCGGACTATGTATCCGAGCTCCAACGCCGGATTGTATCCGAGCTCCAACGTCGGACTATGTATCCGAGATCCAACGCCGAACTTTATCCGAGGTGTCATAAATCACCTTGGTTCAAAGAAGTTTGAAGGAGTTTAACCGAGCTTAATGCCGGAAATGCCCTCTAAGGAGCCAGCCACTTGCATCCGAGCTATATGTCGAACTGCTTCCGAGGTGGTTAGGCACCTCGGTCATGGGCTGATTTTTGGTCAATGTTTTTTATTGATGTAATTTATTCTCTGACGAGATATATAGCCAGTAGCCCTCAAGGAATGTATCGGTCTAAAACCCGAGATGCACCTGAAGGATGACATAAGACCGCTGATCCCCGTAGCCGCTGAGACTCAGGTTGATTTGCAAAATCGGTCTGAGGATCAAGTCCTAGCTCAGTAGAATACTTCAGAACACAAAAAGCGGCGTGCTCAGTACTCGAGACTCAGGTTGGCTGCGGCCGACCAACCTGAGGATCAAAATCTCCTCGGAAACTGTATTGCACTTAAGATTTTCTGCATAGAACAAGCAATGCAGTAGCCCCCAAGACACTGGTCGGGTGGCAACACCAGATCATGGGATCAATGTGCCCCTTTAATATTTGTAAATAATAAGCCCGAAGCCCAGTAGCCCCCGAGCCTTAATGCGGGCACGGGTGGCCGAATTAAGGATCAATATCCATAGTAAAATCACAAATTATGTGTAATGACTCAATGTATCCAAGTACTTTATGTCATTAATGCTCGGATCCGCATTGTACAAAACTTTGTTGACCGACCATGGGCTTCAACCTCCTTGGCCGGTAGCCGAGGAGTGTTTGTCCTACTTTATAAAGCCTTTATGAGGGCAAAGATTTACGACAAACAAGGCAATCTGGTCATACGGCTTTCTAAACAAAGGTACGCAGAGAGATATGTTATATTGCTGTTTAACAGAAGAAATGTCTTCCAAAGAAAATAGTCCCGCTATCGGTTCCTTTCTTTGGGTTGTCATGCTAAGCATGATCATGAAACCTCGGCTCCAATGTAAGAGCAAAAGATCGAGGATTTAGTTTGGGAGGCCAGTTAATAGCCCCCGGTAGTGTTCGGCGACAGTCGAGGTCAAGCCGGAAACACTTCGGCCAATGTTATGAATGGCCCGTCATTTAATATAGTCATCGGATCGCTGACCAGTTTACACCTATTGTGACAGTCAGTTTTTGGCTTTCTCCACTGAGGTGCTTGACCATGCGAGTTGGAAGCACAATCGTAGTGGTTCTCCCTTTGCACACCTAGCCGAACAAAGTGGAACGTAGGAGGCAAGCGCGGGAACCGGGCAACCCAACTATTGACCGAAGACACAATTCGAAGCTGATGCATATATAGCAATATCTGAGAATGTTTTTGCCGAATCTCTAAAGGTGTCCGGCGTTGCACTGCGAGACTTGTGCTGAAAACACACAAATAGTTAAAAGTGCCAAAAGCTTGGAAAACCAAAAAACGTCAGTAAAAACATGACGTCCAAACAAGATCAAGTGTTCGGTGCCAATCCGAAAATTGGACTTTAGAAAAAAAAGTGCTTCTGCCGTGCTTTAACTTTGCAACGACTAAGAAGAAAAACACTTAGTATGAAATGGCTCAAATAAACATAAGATCCCCCAAGCGACTTGGGTAAAAGTTGACTATAAAATGTAAGGTGACATGTAGAATGCCTTCTAGCTAGATTGTAGATCGTTTGTCGTAGCGGACCTTTTCGCTTCAACCTCTGGACCCAATAGTCTGGAGTGTGTCCGAATACCCTTGCGGTTATAAAAACCGGGGCATGCGTGGAGACCAGGCATAGGGGTCATTAGTGCTTTATCAGACAAGTGCCCAACTAGTTATGTTATATTACATGGTTAGTAAGAAACATCTTCCAGGGAGAATAGTTCCGTTAGGGGTTCCTTTTCCTGGGAGGCGTGCCCTAAAGTGCATGTCCGGACTGCGAAAAGAGCAGAAAAACATCTGAGGGCAGGTAAATAAATAGGTAAGAAATCATCTGTTAGTTCACCGACCGAGTATTCCCTTAAGAACGCTAGCTTTCGGCTTCACCCAGTCTGAGGTACATATCCGGCTGACCCGGCAGTAACAATCGCAGAGGTGCTCCCTTTACCACCTAGTTGAACAATCGGGAACGTAGGGGTAAGCACAGGAGCTAGGCAACCCAGCTTGGCCAAAACTTAAGTCATATCGATGCATATAATGGTGAATAAAAGGTACATGCGGAAGTGTGACACATGTGTTGGGCATAAAGCCCGTATTAATAAGCTTCTGTTAAAGAAGCCCCCAGGTATAATGAGTGCGGGCAGCGCGTCAAGTGTGTGCGAACAAAGTTTCGACGAGGAAAATTTTTACAAGCAACTTTTTTACAAAAAAGTATAATTCTTGGTCGAACCGAACACAAGTTAGAAATTTAAAACTTTGAGCATGAAGGCAACTTAGCTGGTTAATGTGTTCGGTATTGACGACGCGGTTCGAGCTTGATGCGGGACAAGGTTCCATCCCCCAAGCCGGTCCCGAGGTGGCGGAGCAAGGAGCTCGGCACTCCGAAGTGGTGACATAGCACGGTCAATGCAGGACGGCAGAGTGATGCCGAAGTCCCCGGCATGTGGTAATGAAGTGTTGACGAAGCCCCCCGTCCAGCCGAGGTGACGTCAAAGGATATAGTCCGGCTGGATCATTTTCCTGTGCACAAAAAATAGTGCAGACCGGGGATAATAGTAATAATAGGAATTAAAAAAAATGTTGCATAATAAATAATTTATGCAAAGTGAGTAGTAAAAGAAATATGGCCTAGCGCCGAAGTCGATGTCGATGCAGGTCGTCGGCGTAATGCAATAAAGGCGTGGCAAAGCCTGGATTCACAGGTCGGTCCGAGTTCCGGATGCGGCGTTCGCCGAACTGTGTACGGAAACTGACCGAACCATCATGCGACCATCGATAATGCGGCCACCATTTGATAGACCTGTGTACATATGCTGGACTAACCAGAGTAATAATTCCTTGGGAAAAATTTAACCCAAACAAGCAAAAAGAAATACTAGGATTAATAGCACCTGGTTTATTTGTTATAGCAATCCGAAGGAAGGTGATTCCCAAAATTGGGACTCGATCCGCGCAGCCATGCCTGGTCGGCTAGTGACGCCGAAGTGTCCGGAGTAGGTTGATGAAGAGATGGCGAAGCCCCCGGTCCAGCTGAGATGTCGAAGTAGGTCGGCGTGATGGACACCAGCTTGAAGAAGCAATAGTGCGGCCCTGCCAATGCAGGTCGTGATGTGGTCGATGCCGGCTTGATGAAGCGACCGTGCGGCGATGCCGGTATGCCCGCTCCGTGTAATCCGTGGGGCGGCGATGTTGGTGATGATTTATCCTTCGCGATGCCGGACTCTTCTTCGGCTTGACAAGATGATGATCCGAAGAAGTTGAGCTTGGCTCAACAAAGTGACGACGTGTCTAGCGCAGGTCGGCAGCCGTGGAGCAATATTGCCGGACTGGTTTAACACCAGCATGATGTTGAAGATCATGTTCAAAAGATCTTAAAGTTAGTGGGATGTGTTCGGGAACAAAACACAATACCCCATACAAAACTTCCTTCAAAAAGGATGTCTGAAATCCCGTTCATAAAAAAGACGAACTCGGGTCAGATTCGTTTTCACGCAGAAAACAGATCCAAAAAGTGATGCACTAATCGGAAGTTTCCCGGAGTTTGGACGGTCGGATCGAGCTGAATTTTTGGCAGGTGGTAGATAAGGGAATTCCGTAGCAAATCAATGGTTGGATCCTCCAAAGGACATCCAAGCTAGACGCTGGATACCACGCCCTAAACTCGTCTGGATTCTCGTCCAGATTCAACAGGGCTCCGGTATATCGGAGATTGCCGGAGATTCCTCCATCGGAACTCGACGAAATTTTCGTAGGGTTGTTGTAGACTTAATTCCGCATAATTCCACCGAAGTAATCATTTAGGCGACACTCGAGGAGGCGGTGGCGGCGGATACAAGTTTGTTGTCCAGAAAAACAGCACGGTCGCCTGAGGGCAATGTTGACGTTGAGCCCCCGAGCTCCATGGATGACTCCTCCATGATCTTGATAGAGATCGGAGTTGGTGTTGATGAAGGCTTCATCCAAACATGACGATCGGAGGTAGGGCGCAATCCTCGGTCAAGCCAAGGTGATCAGTCGAGCTGGTGACGAAAAAGCCGACGTCGCAGTTGACCTGCAGTCGAGCCATTGATCCTTTCACCGATCACACAGCGGAACTCTCAATGAAAGCACCAATGTCAGTGTCAAAACCGGTGGATCTCGGGTAGGGGGTCCCAAACAGTGCGTCTTAGGATCAATGGTAACAGGAGGCAAGGGACACGATGCTTTACCCAGGTTCGGGCCCTCTCGATGGAGGTAAAACCCTACATCCTGCTTGATTAATATTGATGATATGGGTAGTACAAGAGTAGATCTACCACGAGATTGTAGAGGCTAAACCCTAAAAGCTAGCCTATGGTATGATTGTTGTTGTATATGTCTATCGACTAGCCTGGCCCCGGTTTATATAATGCACCAGAGGCCTAGGATAACAAGAGTCCTAGCCGAATACGCCGGTGGGGGAGGAGTCCTTGTCTTGATCGCCAAGTCTTGTTGATTCTTCCTTGTATGCGGTAGCTGTTCGGACTGGCCCATGAGTATACGGCCATGGGGGTCCTCGGCCCAATCCAACTGATCGGGAGACGACGCGTTGAGTACCCCCTAGTCCAGGACACCGTCAGGTGGGGTGGCAAAGAAAATCCCCGGTCAACATGGGTGGCCAAGAGGACGCACTCACCCTCTTGAGGCTGCGGCTGCCACTCCTTCCCCGGGAGCCTCGCTGATCCATGGGGGATCAGTCCTTCATCGGCCAGGTCGTCGAGGTCCTTCTGACGGATCGTCGAGCGGATCCATTCGCCCTGGATCTAGCCTTGCGGCAGGCCAGCCCTTGACGAGGACCCGCCCCGACTGGTTGCCCTTCCTTTCGCCTTCGCCGTTGCCTTCTTCGCCCGCTCCAAAGCCGCCGTCTTCTCTTTCACCGTCGTCGCCGGCAAAGCGCGCAAGGAGCAGTAATGCGGGGATGGAGGCGAGCACAGCGGACGAGTTTGAAGAAGAAGGGGAGGGGAATGAGAGCGCACTGTTTAAAAAAACCCGTCCGGTGCCTTATATGGGGTCGCTTCCGAGTGACTGACTGGTAGGCCCGGGCGATCCTGTCAAATCCCGCAACAGTCGCGCGCGCGATACGTGGCGAAGAAGGTGGCGCAAAGATTGAGGCGTCCCTGCCTTATCCCGTCCGAGTACCGCGGTCTCCTCCGCCTCGTGCGCTTCCCGAAATTTAGATCCCGCTAAATCCGCAAACAACAGAACAACTTGTTAGACTGGAGATTTCCTCCGATCCGTCGCTTGGAAATCTTCAAGTGCAGAAAAGTCACTCGACCAATACAAAGAATGGATCAAGGCGACTGAAAAAGAAGTTGGTGCCGTCACCTAAGGTCATTGATCTAGAACAAGACATACTCATAGCACAAAAGATGGGTCGGAAGAATTCTCAACTCCTTCCTCACTCAAACCTTGATCCATTCGGGGGCTAATGATGAAGCCATGTACCTAGGGTAGGGTCATGGACCTATCCAAAGTACCCTCCCCAAGGACATCTCTAGAAGAAACTACCTTTCAGTCGACCTAGAAGGATTTCACTCGACGAACTCGAAGACACTCGACCATGATGCTACTCACTCGACCGTCAGGAGATCTGGAGTCACTCTGCACACAATCGGTCTGTCATTAAGTAGTCTTTATGGTCATGATAGCACTTTATGTGGGTGTTACCAGTAACCCCCTGCCTTAATGTACTTTAAACCCTGCATAACTGAGGGCTGGAGAGGGCTGGCAAACTCTATATAAGCCACCCCCCCTCCTCAGTGTAAAGGGTTCGCACCCCTGTAACTCATACGCATATAATCCAGTCGACCGCCTCCGGGCTCCGAGACGTAGGGCTGTTACTTCCTCCGAGAAGGGCTTGAACTCGTAAATCTCTTGCGTATACAACTAGTCCATAGCTAGGATCTTGCCTCTCCATACCTACCCCCCTTTCTACTGTCAGACTTAGAACCACGACACGTGCAGCTGTGAAGAAAAGGAAGGCATCAACTTCATCAGATTCTTCAGCTCCAAAGAAAATGAAGCCTTTGACAAGTTTGACTGAAAATCCAATTGATGACATTCCTGTATCTTTCATGCCATCAAAGGACCTTGTTCTGTTTGGTGAAGAATATGTGATTCCCGAGGAATCCGATGAAGAAACTCCTTCTGCTGCTTCAACAGAGCAGTTGGATGAAGAAATTGAAGTGGATCGAATCCCTTCAACCCAGTCATTTACTCACCTATGCCTCAGTTCACTACTGAAGAGGCAGGTGTTAAAGAAATGGAAGATGAGGATGTGTACATTGGCTGTACCACTCCTGTGCTCAATGATGACTTTTGGGAAAGTTAGCACCCCAACTCTCCAATGTTCACCCCACTCCAAGCAATTCCTCAGTCCCCAGCTGCTACTGAAGTGCAAATGGGATCTGAAGAACCTCATGCAACCCCGTCTGTTCATGAAGAAATTCCAGCCACTAGTGCTGAAGAAAATGTAAATGAAGAATTGAAGACCCAGGCTGAAGCTCTAGAAAAGCCTGAAATTCCTCAGCCTAAGGAACCTGAGATTGCGATTCCTGATGTGGTGATGCAACTGACTAACACTCCTCAGCCCAAGCCAAAGGATCCCTTCTCAAAGAAGCAAAAATTCAAGGCTGATGATTTCTTCGGCGAGCGTGTGTTCTTCACTGAATTCAACCCATATGACAATGCTCGTCTTAGAAGGAAGCATTTCTGGACTGCCAGCCAGGCCAACTTCTATTCCTCAGTACTCTTCAACAAGGACAAAGTCTTCGACCACGAGCACATTCCTCACGTGGACATGGAATCCATGCCTTGCTTCACACAAGTCCTCGGTATGATTCACAATGCAGGACTGCTCAACTTTTGCATTGACATCGTTAACTGGAATGAAGAGCTACTTCTTCAGTTCTATGTGATGTTGCATATCACTGGTGAAGCAAATGACATCAATACTTGGGTGTTGGACTGGATGACCGAAAACACTCACTACAAGGCACCAGCCTCTGAATTGCTTCATGCCTTGCCACTCATCCTCCACCTGAAGGTGCTCGTTGTATGTATGATGAGCCTGAACTAACTGCTCACTATATGCAAGTGCTCATGAAGCCGTTGAAGCCTAGTCAAGCCCCAACGACCAAATTCCTCGTGAAGGAATTGCTCTATGTGCCAAGAACCATCTATCGCATACTAACGAAGACTATGAGTCCTATCAAAGGCCATGGCTCATCCGATGAAGAAGTTATCGGGATGATGAAGAATATGCTTTTCAACATAATGCATGGCATCCCCATAAACTATCATGATTTCTTCATGAGGACTCTCGCAAATGTTGCACTTTCACCATTTGAGCTGAAGCCTTACGCGCCATGGATCATGAGATTCCTCAGATCAAGGTCTTCACTCAACTACAAGGCTGATTTTCATAATCACCTCAGCTACTTGCCCCCTATTGAAGTCCTCAAGCGGACAATTTCCTCATCTGATGAGAAGGGCAAGTCACCAGCCGTTATCGATGAAGGCATTCGTCCATTGGATGGTCAGTTCCGCAAAGCTGCATCTTACTCCACCAATGATGACTCTGCCACTCATGATTCTGCTGCCAATGCTACCAAGTCAAGTCCTCAAGCCACTGCTCCTCGTGTGATGACTGAACATGAACTGCTTATAAGTTTTCACCAAAAGGTGGATCGAAACCACAAATGGGTTAAGCATCAGTTTGGTTCTATTCTTCACAACATGACCTCTACACATAATGCAGTGAAGAAAAACCATTGCTACCTCCATGAAGTATTTGATCGCACCTGGGCTATTCTGGCACATCTATATGGCGAAGAAGATTTGAAACAAATGGGCTTCAAGGAAGATTTTGACTGGTCTGCCCCTCCACTGAAGAAATACAAGAAGGTCAAGGTTCCTTCCTTGGTGGCCAGTTCATATTCTTCATCGCGCGACACGGACGAGTATGAAGACTTGGACGATACTACAGCAGGCCCTACATCGACTCAAGACCCTGACAACACTAGCGCTCCTCCATCTTCATGATATTCTTCAGGGGTGTTAGTCCTCATTTTCAACCCTTTTGGTCATTCGATGACAAAGGGGGAGAAATTTGAGTTAGTCTTCAAGCGGGTCTATCATATATGGGCGTTTTTTTTGCTAAGTTACAACTCTCGTTCTTCTGATGACTTTGCTGAATCGAGTTATAATCTTAAACTCTATGGTGCCTGATACTTTTGTTGTGCTCTTCTGCATGCTTATTCCTCATTAATGTTAATGCACGCATGCTGAATTACATCAGTCACCATATTTCATCATGCATTTCAAATTCTTCATATTATATGTCAAATGCGTGTATGAATTACAAGATATAGGGGGAGATCTCCATGATTATACTCTTCAAGTGTGCATTGCTTCAAAAGCAAATTCCTCACTATGCACATCTTCAGGGGGGTTCTTCTATATCTTGCAATCAAATTCCTCAATATCGGTATTTACACTTCATATGTTTATCCCCATTGAAAACTTAACCTATATTGTCATCAATCACCAAAAAGGGGGAGATTGTAAGTGCATCTAGTGCCCCTTAGTGATTTTGGTGTACTGAAGACTTATAGGTTAAGGGACTGATGCGTTTGTGAGTGTACACAGGTCTATAAGTCTATGAGGAGTTTGATATGTACAGAGAAAGTCGACCCCTAAAAATGAAGTTCTTCAACTAAAGACCTTGGTTTTCTGCAGACTTTCTGAAGACTTTGAAAGTGAAGAAATTTGTGTGACCTTGAAGACTTGGTAATCATTCGAGGAACATGAAGCATGAAGACTCTTGTTTTTACTGTTTCATTTTCTCTTTCTTGAGTCATGGAAACACCGTGCTGTTAAAGGGGGTCGAGGAAATACTAAGGAAAAATTTCCATGTGATGCTCAACTCAAAATCCTACACCTACCAATCCCTTCGAGTGAAGCCATTGGAAATCTCATACAGTTCAGTCTCATATTCTTCAGTGACAGAGACGAAGTTCTTCTGGTCTCTAAGGAATTTGTTCTGACTGAGGAGTTAGGAATTCGCCAGTGCGGATTCCCTACAAAGTGAGGAACATGATAGCCCTGAGGTATTTGAGATTCAAATATTCCGATCGTGATGTGCTATGCGCCAGCTGACCCAAAATATCTACCCACCTAACGGTCATATCAGTCAAGGGCATTTATGTCTTATCATGCCGGGCTGCTCCCTAGGCTATAAATAGCCGCCCCCCTCAACCACTAGCTGGTTGGATGCTCCGAGAGAAACTGACACTTGTCATTTGAGAGCATCCCATCCTCCGAGGACTTTGAGCGAAAATCATCAAGAGAGGAAAACCCAGACCCCAAACCTACAAACCCCAAAGTGATTGAGCATCACTGAAGAGATTGATCCTGCGTGGATCCGACGCTTGTTTCCTTTGAAGAATGTGCTTCTTCCAGACGGTTAGGCGTCAAGGTCTAGAGCATCCAAGAGGAATTGTGGATCGCCGAGTGACCGAGTTTGTGAAGGTTCGGAAGTCACCTAAAGACTTACCATGAGTGATTGGGTGAGGTTTGTGTGACCTTAGCTTAAGGAGAATACGGTGAGGACTGTGTGTCCGGGACTGGGTGTCCTCGAGTTTAAGTACTCAGCCGCTCCAACCAGATATACAACTGAGACAGCAGTTGGAACTGGTCTACCAAATCATTGTCTTCACCGAGCTTACTGGTTCTATTTCCTCAACTCTTTAATTTCCTCATCTCTATTGTTATGTGCTTGTTCATATCTGTTTGAATACTTTGACTGAAGACTTTCTCAATTTCCTCAGTTCAATTTCCTCAGTCTGTCCGTCTTCATCTTGTGTTATACTGTGTTTACGCTTTCTGTACTGTGTGCTTGTCTTCATTTCATCATGATGACTATGTGTGTGTTCTGCTATGTTTACTTTTGAGTACTTATTCCGCTGCAAGTAGTTCTTCATTTAGGAATTTCCTCACCAGCAAATTCCTTAGTGAGGAATTCATAAAAATCGTCTATTCACCCCCCTCTAGTCGATATAACGCACTTTCAGGACCCCGCTGCCACGGGAGGGTAGGACAAAAGATGTCATGCAAGTTCTTTTCCATAAGCACGTATGACTATATTCGGAATACATGCCTACATTACATTGATGAACTGGAGCTAGTTCTGTGTCACCCTATGTTATAACTATTACATGAGGAATCGCATCCGACATAATTATCCATCACTGATCCGATGCCTACGAGCTTTTCACATATTGTGCTTTGCTTATTTACTTTACCGTTGCCACTGTTACAATTGCTACAAAACTACTATCGTTACTTTTGCTACCGTTACCGTTACTTCCATACTACTTTGCTACTAAATACTTTGCTGCAGATATTAAGTTATCCAGGTGTGGTTGAATTGACAACTCAGTTGCTAATACTTGAGAATATTCTTTGGCTCCCCTTGTGTCGAATCAATAAATTTGGGTTGAATACTCTACCCTCAAAAACTATTGTGATCCCTTATACTTGTGGGTTATCAATGGATACAGCAAATTGCATGACCGAGCAATTCATATTTTTTTCATCAAGTCAGATAATGTTTTAGTTAGGATAGAAGGCTAAATGCATTGCTTGGTTGCTTATAACTGACACAGTGCCATGCATGCCCAACAACAGACGTCATATTTTTGTGGAATGTACGACATCCAACAGTATGTTACAACATGGCAATGGCTCAGGAGACATTGGATCTCCTTCTTTGCTCGGGAGTATCACGGGCGGTGCACGCCTTCTACCCTTGATGGGGGTGGCGGATCGGCACGAACATGGGGGAGAGATCAAGGCGGAGAGTGGGGTGGTTGGCGGGGGACTCCTCCTTGGCAGTCTGTGGAGAAGTACGGTGTGAAGGAGAGAGGGCGCCATGGTGAAGGTGAGGTGGGCATCATCCAATTTTAAAGGAAAGAGATCAATGGCTAGCTATGGTGGGAAACCAAGCGGGAAGTGGAGGGTCCGGCGGGAAAAGGAAAGGGTGCATCATGGGATGAGGTTTTTGTGTTTGGCCCATGTGTTGGAGATAAGATGATGGATAGTCTGGACAACCACATTTCCCGCAAGGGGAGGGGATCAAAGTGGAGAGCAGGGCAGTGGTGATCGGCACGAACACGAGGGGAGGGGATCGGGGTGGAGAGTGGGGCGGTTGGTGGGGGGCCTCCTTGGCGGTCCATGGAGAAGTATGGTGTGAAGGAGAGAGGGTGTAATTGCAAAGATGAGGTGTGCCCAACAATGGACATCATGTTTTTTTGTAATGCATGACTTTCAACTCTATGTTACAACCTGGAAATGGCTGAGCAGACATTGGGTCTGCCTTCTTGACTCGAGGGGGCCGCGTCATGGGCGGTGCATGCCTCTTACCCCCTGATGGGGGTGGCGGATCATCATGAACACGGGGTAGGGGATCAGGGTGGAGAGCGGGCGGT
Organism: Triticum dicoccoides; assembly: GCF_002162155.2. NCBI lineage: Eukaryota > Viridiplantae > Streptophyta > Magnoliopsida > Poales > Poaceae > Triticum > Triticum dicoccoides. The sequence continues at coordinate 669,775,369 of NC_041389.1, read as the reverse complement.
TAGTGGGGGACTCCTCCTTGGTCGTCCATGGAGAAGTACGGTGTGAAGGAGAGAGGGTGCCATGGCGAATGTGTGATGGGCATCATCCAGCTATAAAGAAGAGGGCTCCAGTGAGAAATGCCCCTCTACAGCGGGAAACCGAGCGGGAAGGGGAGGGTCCGACAGGAAAAGGAAAGCATGTGTCATGGGGTGGGGTTTTGTGTTGGGCCCACATCTTGGAGATAACATGACGAATTGTCCGGACAACAACATTTCCTGCGAGGGAAGGGGATCAGAGTGGAGAGCGGGGAGGGTGGCCGATCGGCGCGAACATGAGATGAGGGGATCAGGAGGGAGCGGGGCGGTTGGTGGGGGACTCCTCCTTGGCGGTCCGAGGATAAGTATGGTGTGAAGGAGAGAGGGCACCATGACGAAGATGAGGTGTGCCCAACAACGGACATAATATTTTTGTGGAATGCACGGCATTCAACTGTATGTTACAATGTGGCAATGGCTCGGGAGACATTGGATCTACCCTTTTGGCTTGGATTGGGGGGGTCGCAGGCGGTGCACGGCTCTTACCCCTTGATAGGGGTGGCGGATCGGCACAAACGTGGGGGAGGGCATCAGGGCGGAGAGCAGGGTGGTCGATGGGAGGCTCCTCCTTAGCAGTCCAGGAGAAATACGGTGTGAAGGAGAGAGGGGGTCATGACGAAGGTGAGGCGGGCGTCATCCGGTTTTAAAGGAGAGGGCTCCAGCGAGAAATGTCCCTCTATGATGGGAAACCAAGCGGGAAGAGGAGGGTTCGGCAAGGAAAAGGAAAGGGTGCATCGTGGGGTGGGGTTTTTGTGTTGATCCCACATGTTTGAGATAACATGATGAATAGTTCAGACAACCTCATTTCTCTCCCACATATGGTCTGGATTTGGGAGAGCTCGGACTGTTCAGACTATTTTGGGGAGCGTGCTAGGCTCCCATTTGATCCGAACACGCCGGGATGTACGAGAAAGAAATTATTTGATTCATTTATATGCATTGTAGCCCATAGAAACATGCGGACGTTTTACTGGTTTATATCAGTTGCAATGCACAAGCAATTATCTGATCAACTTAAAAGGCTACCACAAACCAACCATCCCTCAGTCACCACTCACGACCATATAGGAGGCTAAAAACCTCATAACTCCCCAAAAGATTTTTTACGAAACAAGAAGAAAAATGAAACAGAGGCGCTAAGTGAGCAACTCGATAACTAAGCATTCATGCGTAAATGTTTGAAGACAGCATGACAATCTCGAATTGCAAGATCAAATAGCTCATGTGTCCTCTGCGGCCATAGAACCCCTGTTGAAGAAAGAAGATCGTATGATGTGAACAAGCCAAAAGGAAAAAAATCATTCAGATGTCTAACTGTTCCGTGTATGTATTCCAAAGTGCCTACCAAGTCGCCGTCATCATTTTCCAAAGATGATAAGTACCCTCTCTCTCATTGCACCTAATCCACTCTAAGAACTTGCTAGGATTCCAGGCCAACCCAAAAAATCCCTAACCACAACCCCCAAGAAGGATGGACATTGGGCACTGAAATAACAGAAGATCAATTGATTCCATCGCAGTACATGAAGGGCACAAGCTATATGAGGGGCCCTGACTGGTCAAATTTTGTGACCCCGTAGCGATCATGCAATGCTTGCCACACAAAAACACTTATCTTCAAAAATGGACTTCGATTAATTTTTTTTAGGGTTTAGCCAAATGAAAGATTAAAGCACTATATATGGAACTTGTAGAGTACTCCCCATTCTTATTGCACGCCCACAACCATCATCTGACTTATCAGAGAGATATCACAGAGTATCTGTGTAAGTTTCCCCAATAATTTGTATCCTCACTCCCAGATGATCTCTTAACTAGACATCCAACATTGCGAATTCAAATCATTACACTTAGGCTTCACTAGGGGGGATATTTCCAGGGAGTAGGCGTACCGGTTGAAATATTCTTGGCCAACTAGAAGCCCCGTGGAAAATTGGCATCGTCATTTGGTTCAAATGTGGAAATCCCCCACACTATAGAAAAAGGCATAGAACTGAATCAAAACAGGGTGACCACCTGTCAGATCGGGCTTCATGCCACAGCGGCTCACGGCCACCGTGTTGGCTTCCGTATCTTGTCACCGGCGAGCCGCACTTGGACATGCATCCTTGTCGTCACCGTTGTCTTCACGCCCACCAGCAGCAGCAGTTGCCGCCGCCTGCAGCCTCCGTATTGGCGTGACCTACTGGGCGCAGGATCTGTGTCCACTTGTTTAACGAGATTTAACTACTCGGGGGTCTGACCACATGGCTACGGCCGTTGCCGGAGAGCACGACGGAGGAGGAAGCACGAGTACGAAGGGCAAGCGGAGACTACCGAGGAGGAGAGTTGGAGAGGAGAGGCAGCCTCAGAGCATGTCTAGTAGAGCCCTCAAACCCTTAAATCTAAAATTGGGTTTAAGGGTTGAGAATTGGCCATTTTTGACACTTTTAAGGGTTAAAAAATAGGGGCAAAGACTAGAACCCTCAAACCTAACCCTTATAACAGAATATTCCGTTATAAGGGTTGGGTTTGAGGTTTCTAGTATTTGCCCCAACCCCAACCCTTAAAACTGTCATTTGACATATCACAATTTTCACTAGAAAAACACAATCAACCTTCAAACAAACACGGAAATGAAGATCATTGATGCATGGTTTAATAGTTTACATCACACAATCATCATCTTCCCCCTCTCATCGGCACCATCACCAAAAAGTTGCACCTGGCGCCATCTCCTAGACCACTTCCACGTCCATCAAGCACCTCCATTGTCGTCGGTGGTGGAGTCCTCCACACCGCCATCGCCACCACCACTCATCGGAGTGTCACCTCGAAGAGTAGAGGACGCACCACGGAACATCCTCTTCCTCTCCGCGATGTCCTCCGTGTAGTCCTTCGACCATTGCAATTGGTCTTGATCCATGTCCTTCTTGGACATCATCATGTGCTCCTTCTCTTCCACTATGAGTTCTTTCCATACCTTTGCCTCTTTGAGCTTGATCATCCTCTCCTCCAAGTCGGCCTTGCGCTTTGCTTCTTCACGCTTTGCTTCAACTTGTGCAAGCTTGACCTCTTTCTTTTTCTCGGTGATGAGAAGCTTCGTTTCCAATGTCTTTGTTGTCAATTCCTCTCTTGCCTTCATCATGTGCTCCATCTTCTCCCTTAGGCTTGACGCCTCTCCTTCCATCTTCTTCCTTAGCTTATCCTTCTTGTTTCTAGCGGGCTTGTGCTTGTTCATTCCCTCATCTTCACTATCATCCATCGTAAGCATTGCCGACTTCTTGGGTGCGGTCTCTTGATCCCTCAACTTCCACTTGTCAAAGGTTTGAAGAATTGCCCAAGCATGCTTAAATGGGAATGGCTTGCCCTTTGAAGCGGCCATCTCCTTGTACCTCATGCCGGCAATTGTCTCCTATCAACCACACATAATCACATAAGAACCCACCAATAGCATAGTACACACACATAATCAAAATAGTGAAGAGATATGTACTCACGTAGTCACTCTCCACGGTTCCACTTGGTGGTGCATCCCTCACTTGGTCCATGGCCGCACTCCAACGAGCACAAGCGGGCTTCATCAACTCCCACCGGCCTTGAAGCGACCGGTAAGTGCGAGAGATGAACCCACTATTCTTCGGCTTGATCCTACAATAGGTGTCCTCGATCCTTTGCCAATACCGTTTACCGGTTTGATCGGGGCCGGTGCTTGCATCCATCCCCACAGCTGCCCAAGCACGAACCAAGAGGATATCTTCCGCCTCGGTGTAGTTTGTCCACCGCGCGTGTGGGCGGGAAGCGGCGGTGAATGCCTCCTCCCCTATCTCGGCCACCTCCTCCTCGTCATCCCCTTCATCCTCCTCATCTTCCTCATCTTCCTCCAAGTCGTCACCAACCCTAAAGGGGTCTAGAGGCGGAGCTCCGAGATCCACCTCCGCGTCTTGGAGGAGGTCCATGAACGAGGATGGGGTTGCCATTTCCTCGAACACCTCGTGCGCGGTGGGAGGAGGTTCGGCGACGGCCGCGGGCGGGGCCACGGGCTTCTTCCGCGCCGCGGGCTTCTTCCGCGGCTTGTTCACGGCCGGGGACGAGCCGGTGACCTTGGAGGCCGCCCCTCGCGGCCCACGAGAGGCCGCCTTCGGCCGGCTCTTCTTGGGGGCGGGCGCTGGGGCAGGGACGGGGGCCGGGGCGGGAGCCGGGGAGGCGGGAGGAGGCGGTGCGAGGCCCGCCCGCCCCGCTTGGCCCCGATGTGGGTCGCCGCCACCACGTCGGCCACAGTCGGGGCGGGGGCGGGGGCGGGGCCCGAGGCGGGCGCGGCGGTGGGCGGGGCGGGCGAGGGTGCGGCGACGGCGGAGGTCTCCATGGCCGGCGCGGGGCGAGGCGGCGGGAGGAGCCGGGGAGGCGGGATGAAACTTCCCTCCCGCACGAGAGGAAAGAGGAGTGCGGGTTGGGGGAGTTTTTCCTCTCAACCCTCACTTCTACAGGTTGGGAAACAGTTTGAGGGTTGGACCTCTAATTTTTTTACGGGTTTGAGGGTTTAGAGGTTCTAGTCTACGGCTTTTTTTGACGAAAACTGAAAAAAAAACAGTTATTTTTAGGGGTTTGAGGGTTTGAGGGCTCTACTAGACTTGCTCTCAGGGGGAGGGCGCCGCGAGCGAGCGAGGGAGGTAGGGGAATCTTTTTAGGTGTCCCGAGCCGTGGATCCTATCCCGGGGAAATAAGGGAGATCGGGCCGAGAAAACCGCGTAGACTCGAGCGTCCAAATGTCCAGGCAGCAGGCACGGGGCTGACGTTCCACACGGGCTTTCCACCCAGGGAGCGGGCCGGGATCCCGAGAGGATCCCTCGCTACCAAACAAGCCCTTAAGGATGGCAACAGGATTAGTAAAAATAAATAAAAAGTCCAAGGAAATGAATCATAAGATGAGTGTGACCCAAGTATCATGCCAAAAAATAACCCTCCTCCCATTGCAAATATTAAACACGACACCCCACCTGAACATGTTTGATTTCCTGCAGAGCTAGCCTAGTGGATTTCAGTAGGACAATTACCTTTTTCCGTGTTGATCTATCTCGTGCAAATGGAGGGGTACATTCTTGTTAGTACAAGAAACCAACCAGGGTAAGTTAAACGTGCATCTCCTCAGCTATGTGCGTCTAGTTTGGTCCTTGCGACGGAATAAAATAGTAAATTAGAAGACCTGTTTGGCCTCAACAGTCACAACTCCGTCGTAGTCTAGGTGGTTAGGATACTCGGCTCTCACCCGAGAGACCCGGGTTAAAGTCCCGGCGACGGAAATGTTTTGCAATTCTTCACTTATTTTTTAGTATTTCATTGATCCATACACTCTTTTGTCAGAAAGTATGGTAGATTTCGCCAGTTCCCTTCCAAAACCGTGGCTTTGTTTTAAACCTTTGGCCTGACTTTGACAGTTGAAGGTCTCCTACATTCTCCATAGGTTCTTCAAAAAGAAACTGTGAAAACAATGCATTAGTTTCCCGGCAAAAAAATGCATTAGTTTCATTCCTTTTCAGGATCAGAAAAAGAAATACAATTCCGCAGCATAAATTTTACCCAAAGACAGTTCTGAGTCTTCCAAGTCCTTTCCAGGTTTGTCTAGGATCACAACTCAAATCTCGTTGCAGATTTGAAGGATAGATCACTTCTGTCTAACGTTTCACAAAATTCAGTACACAAGTAGGTACTTAACAGATAGGCAATGCCTCAATAAAGAACGAGTGTTGGCTTTAAGTTGTTCCAGGCTTGATTAGTGGACTAACCCTGAACTCTACAACCAACTCGGTTCTTTAAAACATCCACAAGCATTCGGTAAAATAAGACAGTCCGGAGATTAGACACACAAGGGAAAATTCAGTTGACCTGATACAAGGTGGCCTATTGTACATGTTCCTTTGACTAACCCACTCCAGCAGAACACTGAAATTTTTGAAGAAAAACAACAGGTTGAAGGAGATTGTCACGATACCATATGGTGCGATTCTGAATACAGTAATTCATGCTGCCAGCAAAATCAGACAGCCATTGAGCCATGCTACCATGGCGTTACCTGCACACCCCTTCAACAAAATGGCCAACCAGCTCAAATGCAAAGACAGAACATGGTTTAACCACAGCTTAGTTCACTAGAAAAACACAGCTTAGCTCAACTAAAAAAACAGCATAAGAAGTCTTGCATTTCACTAGGACACAGGAGCAAAAGTTTTCACGGTGAATGCAATTAGACTGATGTACTAACATACTAATAGCCATCATTATGATGATCATACATAAGGAAACACGTTCAATGATATTATAATTAATGGTTGACATACCACCAACAAACCAGGTTAATGGCAATTAAGATGCTCTGTTTGTCGCCAAATTCCTACCCATTAATGTCCTCCATCTGCCTTGGGCCTTCCCCTTTCTACGTCCAGAGATAGCGAGCCATCAACGACAAGGTTCGTGATTGCAAGGCAGGACAGCCAATCTATCTCATATGGGCAGAGGAAGTACTTCTTGGTCACATGCGCACTGTCGATCCTCCTCATCGACCTATCGCTGAGGCTAAACAGAAAGAGGCCTTCCTCATCGATCCAGAGCACCGCCGTCCCACTTTTGCCTCGGAACATCTCCAACCTGACCTTTGCCCTGATCCCCAACGTGGCCACTCGCTGCGGCAAGGAACTTCTCATGTCAATCCTTTCAGAAAGCACCCAGCTGCTGGAGTCACTGCCAAGCTCACTGTTGTGTTTCCAAAGTGTCATCTGAAGCCCTTGCACGATGACCAACAGAATCCCCCCGTCTGCTGAACTCCCCAGCACTGGCGCTTTGTTGCGCTTTGCTTCGGGTGGGAGCTCCAGGTATGACAGCGCCATATTGCCAATGTGCAGAGTGGCAACGTGAGTAACCGACATTTGTTTCCAGCTACCACAGAGCCAACGGATGACACCACACGAAGCGGCAGCCGAGGATGACACCAAGTAAAGACCATGCATTAGCTGAGGAACTCCTTGAGACCTCGTCCATGTTCCAGTCTTCGAGCTGTAGCACACACAGATGAAACGATCTCCCTTTTTTATCCAAATGGCAGTCAGTTGGAAGGATTGGGACATACGTCCATTAATGTCGACGTCATTGGTGACAAACAAGGCATAATGGTCGGGAGGTACATATAAGTGGCTAGGAATCTCAAAGGTTTCACCAGTGAGAGGATTGCAGACAAATAGCAAATCATTGATGGCCTGACCACCATTGGCAGCGGCAGCTTTTGATTGGCGGCGAAGGGCCAGGAAGTTGTCCTGGGATGCAATGGGCTCATAGAAGTTGAGGCTCGCACCAACACCTGGAATGAAGGTCTCAAGGGATAGTGGCTTGATAGCATTGCGAGCGGATTTGCTGCCAACAAATTGTGACAATTCTGACACCCGCATGAAGCTTGGTGCCAAACAACGTGTTTTGTCAATATGATGCTTCCAGAGGTTTGGAGAAGACCTTTTCTTGTCCTGGTAGAAGAAGCCAAGAAGGAGGGACGGGGTGAAGCCATGGTCGTCGTGCCGCCTCCTAAGGCGATCAAGGAAGGTCGGGTCCTTGATGAGATTGCGCCAGAACTTGCTGGACGAAGCGAGGCGGGCAAGGGAGGCTGGATCAGATATGTGTGCTGGGATCTTGTACATGATGTCCATAGGAAGATGCGGTGCAGCATCGTCGTCCTCCATTGGTCCTTCCCTGGAAAAAAAAAGCAAGGCACCATGTGTGTTTACCTCATGATTTAAACAATTGGCACAGGTAAAATATATCATAAACTTTCTAGGATCACTTAATAGACTGAAATATCGACACAATGCATTTGGAGGAACCCCCACAGGAAGACTGCAACTCCAATTTAAACCATTAGCCAGCATAATAGCAAGACAGATTTGAAAACATTCAACAGAGCTATGGTTATTTTGGTAGAAGTAGAACCGCTATGGAAGATGCCAACGCGGCGATACATGAAGCAACACGGTAAAAAACACATCCCACATTGTTCAGAATCATTAGGATAATTTCTTGCCAAAAATAACAAACTAATTGAATTATCACACACTGTTCATCGCCGCTAGGGTTAGGTCTCCAGGAAATATCCCCAAATGTGTGAGCCTCCATTAGCCTACTACGGTCAAAATAAAACACTGCGCGACAACCCCCAACCACGGGATCACCGAGGAGAAACTACCATTCGGTCGATTTCGCTGGGTCGAGAGCTGACAGTTAACGGCGGGGGATTTGGGGGGAGCAGACAGAGGATAATTAAGACGAACAAAGACTCTAAGAGCAGGCATCCACCATGACATATAATCAATCAGCCCCTCCCTCATGATAGTAGTCTAGCTTCGAAGTGGAGACCTACCAAGGAGAGATACCTCGCCGCTGTCGCCGCCGCCGCCGCGTTCGCGCCACGAGCTGTCTTCCGGTGTGCCGTCGTGTGCGGGGAGAGGACGAGAGAAAAGGTGACGCCGTCAATACATGATTTTTTTTCAAAACTACGATATATTTTATAGCATTTTCGGAAACTATAGGACTTAATGCAAAAAAACCAAAACTAGTAGCCCGTCGGCCATCTTTTGGCCGAAGTAGTAGTTTTCGGCCATCATTTGGCCGAAGTAACACATTTCGGCCACAACTAGGCCGAAGTAGTGTTTTCGGCCATCTCTTGGCCGAAGAGTGGGGTACCTGGCCGAAATGGTACTCTTTGGTCAACTCTAGGCCGAAATAGACTTTTTGGTCAAGTCTAGGCCGAAAAGTACTTTTTGGTCTCGTGTAGGCCGAAGTTGCATGGCTCATGCTGAAATGTATTTTCTCGTCACCTGTTACCCGCCGACCCCTTCCCGCCATATGTTCCCGCCACCTGTTTCCCGCCAACCCCTTCCCGCCATATGTCCCGCCACCCCCGTTTCCCGCCTATCCCTTCCCGCCTTATTTTCCCGCCAACCCTTTCCCGCCATACCGCAGTTATTCTTTCCCGCCATTTTCTCCTCTGTATCTATAAAACCCCCTTCAGGCGAAGGTGGATAAGCATTCCAGTGTAGTGTAGTCGAGATGTCCCATTATCCATTCGATCGTAGTTTTCACCCAGGGATGAGCAGCACTCTTCTGAGTCTAGTTACCGATTTCAGGATGGACAATAGGATAGTTCCATGGGACGAACTCACCGGTAGTGACACCATAATGAATGAGTTGGCTCACCAATTACGTAGGTCTGGGTGGCCTGAAAGGACCTATGAGGAGGTACGTCAAGAACTTCTTAGGTTGCATGAAAGGTGGAAGAAGGTAGTGGAGACGAAGAGTGAAACTTTCAGAAGGACTGCAGCAAAGAATACATTTTTATGGACTGAGGAGAGCGAGGACGACGAAGATATCTTCATGGCGCCGCTTCCTGGTTCTGCATCGTCGAAGGGCAAGAGTTCTGCATCGTCCAAAGGCAAGAGTTCTGCATCCTCGAAGGGCAAGAGTTCTGCATCCAGCAAGGGCAAGAGTTCTGCATCGACGGAGGGCAAGTGGACCGCATTGTCGAAGGGCAAGAGGGCCGCATCAACCGAGGATGACGATGATGACTTCATGTAGTATGTAAGACGTATTCAAGTTGTACCGTTTAATTCAGATGTATTTGCATTATTAGTTTGTATTGTATTATTGTAGGGCATTATGTTCTATTTGAATTTCATTTTGTAGTATGTAAGATGTATTGCACAAGTTCAGCCGCACCGTTTAATGCAGATGTACTTGTATCTTAATTATCGGTTGTATGTCTCTCGCATACATAAAACAATATATGTCTCCTGATCAGATAGAAGGAAGTGCGATAGTAACACATACATGAAGCATGTCTCATACATAAATACTGACACACATATGCGAATAGTCTGAAACTAACATAGATAACGAGTCATACATAGATAGATAAGCATATCACTGCGGGGGACGGCGACGAGTCTGGGTCTTCCTCGGGCGAGGACCGAAAGGCGATAAGCGCTGAGGCGGTGGACGAGGCTCGCGATAACCACGACCATAGTTAACCTCGTCTGTCACGGTCTGTGTCTCCTGCGTCGGTGGTGGTGGTGGAGTGTGAAACACTGTCTGCGAGAAGCCATAAATGTTTGTAGCATGGTCATCATCCTCGCGGTCGCCCTCAAAGTAATCAGCACCACCACTAAGGATGGGTGACTGCTCTGAATGCATGAACGGTTGCGACTGGTTGCCGCCTGCGGTAAAGTAAAACATGTAAAATTGATAGAAAAGCATGAACGAAGCACCACCAGTAAGCATCAGTGACTGCTGAGAATGCAAGAACGATTACTACACTGTTGAAAAGAATATAGTGAGTAGTGTTACCTAGTTCCATCTGCTGATGCCAGTAAGCGCTCCCTAGATGTGAAGGAGGTGGCTCATGCCAGGAAGAGCTCCCTGGCTGTGAAGGAGGTGGCTCATGCCAGGAAGAGCTCCCTGGCTGTGAAGGAGGTGGCTCATGCCAGGAAGAGCTCCCTGGCTGTGAAGGATGAGGTTCTGTACGGTGCACAGAGGGTCGTGATTGTGAACAGTGCACAGAGGGTCGTGGTTCTGAATGCTGTACAGACGGACGTGGCGGACGATGTGTTGGAGGAGGAAGTGCAACATCCGAAGACCGTCTACACGTAACAGCTGCGTAAATCCCGTGTAGCTTGTCATCAAAACGCCTCAACCATGAGACGCCCTCTCGCGGTGGGATAGTTTCTCCCCTCTGAAAGCGCCGCATTAAAGCGGAAACCTCCTCTCGCGCCTCTACTGTCAAGTCACCCTGTACATGAAGAGTCAACCAATTATATCCTCGATGTATGATAGACACCACGAATAGACACCCAAGCAAATATGTCCAGATTAACAAAAGACTTAACATATGAGAACCAAGGCATTTACCGCGTGGTGTCTGGTTCCCACAACAGAGGCAGTTGGGTACATATCGCTGGTGAGAGGGGCTTCGATCTGATCAGGAGCAGCTGATGGAACCAAGTAGATCCTCGTTGTATGCCTGTAACGCTGCAGATACAACCCGAACTTTTCCCAGTTAAAGGGCCGAACCTCACCCCAGATATTTGTCGCAGCGGTAGTCCATTCGTCAACGTAAGGGGTAATGCTGTTAAGCCAATAAGCCATGGACTTGTTTCCTCCTAGGCGACTGTCCCTGATATTGACATGCGCGATACATGATTAGGTATATTAGTATTAGTACTTACTTGTGCACGTGGTCTGGCAAGTGTGGAATATCTAGAATCTCAGGCTCTTGATATAGACCAAACTGTCTCATCACCCTATGAAGAGACATCTCCTCAACCGTCACATCGAACACCAACTTGGCCTTGGTCATCCAAAAGTGCCGATCTCTAGTGCACAATCCAGAAATCCCAACTGGGTACCTCGATGATATAGCATGAGCCGAGTATGGCTCCCAGATAACTTGATCCTCGTGCAAACTATCAAACTGCGTCGTGAAGGACGGGTAGCATCCCCTAACCTGACTATGCGCAAACTGTCTCTGTGCATGACAACAAATAAGCATTAGTAATACTATTGAATGGCAAGAAATAATTGAATTAATTGTTACTTAATATAAAAGTACCTCTCGTCGTGCCCAAACAGATCCCATAGTAGGTAAGTCGCCGATAGCAGGCACATAAGCCCCAGCTAAGTCCTCCAAACCAAAAGGTTTATCAACATAGACATAGGGTCGTCCAATAGGGAATCTCTCGTGTGACCAAAGCTGCAACAATAATGGACATCCAACAACACCAGATTTACGTAGCCGCTAACACAGCAGAACCAAAACTCCTCTGTAGAATATCCGCAGGGCAACGTGCGTCAGCTATCTCTTGTGCAATACTGATGAGTCGTGCATCGACAGTGGTCACGTGGTTCTCCGTAAACATCGTCTTGCCAAACAGCCAAAGAATATATGCCTCTAGGGACCGGTCAATATGTGCCTCCGACAATCTACATAGAAACGTAATAATTGTATGAACATCGGGCAACTAAAAAACAATATTTGTTTAAGTGGTCGTGATGGTTACCTGAAACTGGCTCAACCATCTAAAAAGAGGTCCATGAGGATCGTTGTCTATGGCCCTAGCAGTCGGGACCGCAGCCAAAAAACGGGTCTGCATCGCTGTTTGCCACCCAGATTCTGCCTCTAAGGGACCTATGACAGCACTAGCCAGAGGTAATCCCAACAAGTAAGACACATCCTGTAAAGTAGGCGCCATCTCTCTCCATGGAAAGTGAAACGTATGTGTCTCCGGCCTCCACCTATCTACTAAGCAGGTAAGGAGTGACTTGTCGTAAGAGAAACGTTTCACTTGCCTCTTGTGTAACTGCACTGGTTCACCTGCCTCATCTAAGTCCGGACCATCAATCCACTCATCCAATGTACCCTCAACCAGTCGTGCCAAGGGTAGAAGTCCAGCCCAACTTAACCTACAAAATAAAAAGATTGTTAGCGGCTATGAAAAGTATGTCAAACATAGTAAGTCATTATATGGACTCCGTTATATGCACACATACCTATCAACCCATGAATTGTGTATCAGCCAGTTAGTCTTTGGGGTACGAGTGACCAACACGTCTAAGTTGTTGCCCGCTTCCAATAGGACGCCCCGGTGCTTTCTATCGATGTTACCATTAAGCAACGGATACAAAGACATATCTGCAATTCAAACAACAAATCTCAGGTGCAAATAAAAACATAGTCCTGACATATTACAAATTAAAACATAGTCCTGACATATTACGAATTAAACAATAGTCCTGACATATTACAAATAAAAACATAGTCCTGACATATTACAAATTAAAACATAGTCCTGACATATTACGAATTAAACAATAGTCCTGACATATTACAAATAAAAACATAGTCCTGACATATTACAAATTAAAACATAGTCCTGACATATTACATATTAAAACCCACTACGACACGTTATATAGCTTGTGAGTTACTTCTTCCTCGTCCACCCCTTCGGCCTCGACTGCCACGACCACGTCCGCCTCTTGCTCCTGTTGTCGCAGCCATCTGTGTGGAAGCACTCGTCGATGCGGAAGCACCATCTTTGTTCAGGTCGGGACAATATTTCATCCTATGCCCATAAGCCGCGCATAACAAACATTGTCGGGTTGCTCCACCAGCTTCAGACTGGTCCATATCGTTCCGAATGCGACGGGCCTTTCGCCTGCCCCTACTTGTTCGCCGAAGGTCTGGATGCGGGATGTATACTCTCTCACCGTCGTTTACCTTGTTGAAATTGCCGACGACTCTAAACCCTGTCATCTCGCCTGTCCAGGTGTTGAGCACTGCCTCTTTTAAAAAGTATGGGGACACGAAGGAGATAGCATCCAACTCAATTTGGCCACAGGCAGCCAACACATGAGAGCAAGGTAGGTGCAACAACTTCGGTTTGTTGCATGTACACTCACACGTTGGATAAAATTCCGTACCAATTTTTACCTCGTGTGTCTTCACCTCATTTCCAGAACCAAAACCATCGGTAGGAAGCTGAACCTCATACCTCCTTTCTTGATTCCCTATGAGTCTGACAGTGTGCTTCTTTGCTTTCTCTATCTTCTTTGCCATGTATTCCATGACACGGCTACAATAAGGTGTGTTCTGATTATCTTCAATATGCTTCTTTGCTAACTCATGCCTTTCTCTGAAATATCTCAAAGTGCCATGGAATACAGCCTCCATAATAGCTGTGAGTGGCAATGCTCTATTCCCTCTCAGCACAAAGTTATACACCTCTGCAAGATTAGTTGTCATGTGGCCATACCTAGCTCCATGTGTGTCGTGCAGCAAAGACCAATTCACTGGAGGCTCTTTCTCTATCCACTCGGAAAAATTCTTTATTGCCCTTCCCTTCTTTCTCCTAGTATTAGGAGGGTCAATTGCTGGCAAGTCACAAAGACCTACTGGCTCCTCTAGCTCCGCGATGAGTGCTGCTAATTTAACTTGATCTTCTTCCATTTTCTTCCTCGCACGAACCTGCTTCTTAGTAAACTCATCTAGTTTTGACCAAATAAATTCGTATTTGCGCTGCTGGCTCTGCTTGCATAATTTTTTGAACAAGTTCATCAACCGCTTGTTCTTGAACTGTGAGAAAAAATTAGCCCCAAGATGGCGCATGCATCACCGGCTCTGCAAGTCCCTCCAAGGTGTTGGTTCGTCAACTGTTGGATTACGAAGTGTCTTCACGGCCTTCAATATACCAGCATGTCTGTCATGAATGACACACACGTTTTGTCGGTCCTTCACGATGGCAATTTTCACTTGGCGGAAGAACCATACCCAGCTGAGAAAGTTCTCACCCTCCACAAATGCCATGGCAAGTGGGATGATTTGATTGTTCCCGTCCACACCAATAGCAGTCGGGATTTGCCCTCTATACTAACCGGTCAGGAATGTACCATTCACCAGCAGGTTCTTCCTCACACAATTATGTGGGACGACAATGGTGACAACCCAGTGGATTTCATACTTCGGCATGTGCCCGTGCACCTTCCCAGGACAACTTGTTTCAACACATTTCACGGTATAGTTTGTTGGACTTGATATGTGTGTCCAGAAAACCCTCTGCGTAGACATAGCCCACTTTATCACCGCATACTTCAATTTTTTCTTTGTATCAAACATAGCCCCTATCTGTACTTGGTTCAGATTATACTGCCATGGAGTCTCATGGCCATCATTGACCGTAAGGCCGGTGGATATGTCCTGCTCCCACGCAGAAGGAATCGGTACCTCCACTTCATCCTCGGAATTTTCAGAATCCAGTTCCTCCACCAATCCATCTTCGTCCTCTTGAAGGAAATATGCCCTAGAGGCAATAATAAAGTTATTATTTATTTCCTTATAATCATGATAAATGTTTATTATTCATGCTAGAATTGTATTACCGGAAACATAATACATGTGTGAATACATAGACAAACAGAGTGTCACTAGTATGCCTCTACTTGACTAGCTCGTTAATCAAAGATGGTTATGTTTCCTAACCATGAACAATGAGTTGTTATTTGATTAACGAGGTCACATCATTAGTAGAATGATCTGATTGACATGACCCATTCCATTAGCTTAGCACCCGATCGTTTAGTATGTTGCTATTGCTTTCTTCATGACTTATACATGTTCCTATGACTATGAGATTATGCAACTCCCGTTTACCGGAGGAACACTTTGGGTACTACCAAACGTCACAACGTAACTGGGTGATTATAAAGGAGTACTACAGGTGTCTCCAATGGTCGATGTTGGGTTGGCGTATTTCGAGATTAGGATTTGTCACTCCGATTGTCGGAGAGGTATCTCTGGGCCCTCTCGGTAATACACATCACATAAGCCTTGCAAGCATTACAA
>NC_041389.1:669697933-669757168 GCF_002162155.2 Triticum dicoccoides | reverse complement strand
TTCTATAGCTGCAAGATGGAGGAGAACAGTTCTGTCAGTGAGCATATACTCAAAATGTCTGGGTATAATAATCACTTGATTCAATTGGGAGTTAATCTTCCGGATGATTGCGTCATCGACAGAATTCTCCAATCACTACCACCAAGCTACAAGAGCTTCGTAATGAACTATAATATGCAAGGGATGAACAAGACTATTCCCGAGCTCTTCGCAATGCTGAAAGCTGCGGAGGTAGAAATCAAGAAGGAGCATCAAGTGTTGATGGTTAACAAGACCACTAGTTTCAAGAAAAAGGGCAAAGGGAAGAAAAAGGGGAACTTCAAGAAGAATGGCAAGCAAGTTGCTGCTCAAGAGAAGAAACCTAAGTCTGGACCTAAGCCTGAAACTGAGTGCTTCTACTGCAAGCAGACTGGTCACTGGAAGCGGAACTGCCCCAAGTATTTGGCGGATAAGAAGGATGGCAAGGTGAACAAAGGTATATGTGATATACATGTTATTGATGTGTACCTTACTAGAGCTCGCAGTAGCACCTGGGTATTTGATACTGGTTCTGTTGCTAATATTTGCAACTCGAAACAGGGACTACAGAATAAGCGGGCACTGGCAAAGGACGAGGTGACGATGCGCGTGGGAAACGGTTCCAAAGTCGATGTGATCGCAGTCGGCACACTACCTCTACATCTACCTTCGGGATTAATATTAGACCTAAGTAATTGTTATTTGGTGCCTGCGTTGAGCATGAACATTATATCTGGATCTTGTTTAATGCGAGACGGTTATTCATTTAAATCAGAGAATAATGGTTGTTCTATTTATATGAGTAATATCTTTTATGGTCATGCACCCTTGAAGAGTGGTCTATTTTTATTGAATCTCGATAGTAGTAATACACATATTCATAATGTTGAAGCCAAAAGATGCAGAGTTGATAATGAAAGTGCAACTTATTTGTGGCACTGTCGTTTAGGTCATATCGGTATAAAACGCATGAAGAAACTCCATACCGATGGACTTTTGGAACCACTTGATTATGAATCACTTGGTACTTGCGAACCGTGCCTCATGGGCAAGATGACTAAAACACCGTTCTCCGGTACTATGGAGAGAGCAACAGATTTGTTGGAAATCATACATACCGATGTATGTGGCCCGATGAATATTGAGGCTCGTGGCGGATATCGTTATTTTCTCACCTTCACAGATGATTTAAGCAGATATGGGTATATTTACTTAATGAAACATAAGTCTGAAACATTTGAAAAGTTCAAAGAATTTCAGAGTGAAGTTGAAAATCATCGTAACAAGAAAATAAAGTTTCTACGATCTGATCGTGGAGGAGAATATTTGAGTTACGAGTTTGGTGTACATTTGAAAAACTGTGGAATAGTTTCGCAACTCACACCACCCGGAACACCACAGCGTAATGGTGTGTCCGAACGTCGTAATCGTACTTTACTAGATATGGTGCGATCTATGATGTCTCTTACTGATTTACCGCTATCATTTTGGGGATATGCTTTAGAGACGGCCGCATTCACGTTAAATAGGGCACCATCAAAATCCGTTGAGACGACGCCTTATGAACTGTGGTTTGGCAAGAAACCAAAGTTGTCGTTTTTTAAAGTTTGGGGCTGCGATGCTTATGTGAAAAAACTTCAACCTGATAAGCTCGAACCCAAATCGGAGAAATGTGTCTTCATAGGATACCCAAAGGAAACTGTTGGGTACACCTTCTATCACAGATCCGAAGGCAAAACATTCGTTGCTAAGAATGGATCATTTCTAGAGAAGGAGTTTCTCTCGAAAGAAGTGAGTGGGAGGAAAGTAGAACTTGACGAGGTAACTGTACCTGCTCCCTTACTGGAAAGTAGTTCATCACAGAAAACTGTTTCAGTGACACCTACACCAGTTAGTGAGGAAGCCAATGATAATGATCATGAAACTTCAGATCAAGATACTACTGAACCGCGTAGATCAACCAGAGTAAGATCCGCACCAGAGTGGTACGGTAATCCTGTTCTGGAGGTCATGCTACTAGATCATGATGAACCTACGAACTATGAAGAAGCGATGGTGAGCCCAGATTCCGTAAAGTGGCTTGAAGCCATGAAATCTGAGATGGGATCCATGTATGAGAACAAAGTATGGACTTTGGTTGACTTGCCCGATGATCGGCAAGCAATTGAGAATAAATGGATTTTTAAGAAGAAGACTGACGCTGATGGTAATGTTACTGTCTACAAAGCTCGACTTGTCGCAAAAGGTTTTTGGCAAGTTCAAGGAATTAACTACGATGAGACCTTCTCACCCGTAGCGATGCTTAAGTCCGTCCGAATCATGTTAGCAATTGCCGCATTTTATGATTATGAAATTTGGCAAATGGATGTCAAAACTGCATTCCTGAATGGATTTCTGGAAGAAGAGTTGTATATGATGCAACCAGAAGGTTTTGTCGATCCAAAGGGAGCTAACAAAGTGTGCAAGCTCCAGCGATCCATTTATGGACTGGTGCAAGCCTCTCGGAGTTGGAATAAACGTTTTGATAGTGTGATCAAAGCATTTGGTTTTATACAGACTTTCGGAGAAGCCTGTATTTACAAGAAAGTGAGTGGGAGCTCTGTAGCATTTCTGATATTATATGTGGATGACATATTACTGATTGGAAATGATATAGAATTTCTGGATAGCATAAAGGGATACTTGAATAAAAGTTTTTCAATGAAAGACCTCGGTGAAGCTGCTTACATATTAGGCATTAAGATCTATAGAGATAGATCAAGACGCTTAATTGGACTTTCACAAAGTACATACCTTGACAAAATTTTGAAGAAGTTCAAAATGGATCAAGCGAAGAAAGGGTTCTTGCCTGTGTTACAAGGTGTGAAATTGAGTAAGACTCAATGCCCGACCACTGCAGAAGATAGAGAGAATATGAAAGATGTTCCCTATGCATCAGCCATAGGCTCTATCATGTATGCAATGCTGTGTACCAGACCTGATGTGTGCCTTGCTATAAGTTTAGCAGGGAGGTACCAAAGTAATCCAGGAATGGATCACTGGACAGCGGTCAAGAACATCCTGAAATACCTGAAAAGGACTAAGGATATGTTTCTCGTATATGGAAGTGACAAAGAGCTCATCGTAAAAGGTTACGTTGATGCAAGCTTTGACACTGATCCGGACGATTCTAAATCGCAAACCGGATACGTGTTTACATTAAACGGTGGAGCTGTCAGTTGGTGCAGTTCTAAACAAAGCGTCGTAGCGGGATCTACATGTTAAGCGGAATACATAGCTGCTTCGGAAGCAGCAAATGAAGGAGTCTGGATGAAGGAGTTCATATCCGATCTAGGTGTCATACCTAGTGCATCGGGTCCAATGAAAATCTTTTGTGACAATACTGGTGCAATTGCCTTGGCAAAGGAATCCAGATTTCACAAAAGGACCAAACACATCAAGAGACGCTTCAACTCCATCCGGGATCTAGTCCAGGTGGGAGACATAGAGATTTGCAAGATGCATACAGATCTGAATGTTGCAGACCCGTTGACTAAGCCTCTTCCACGAGCAAAACATGATCAGCACCAAAGCTCCATGGGTGTTAGATTCATTACAGTGTAATCTAGATTATTGACTCTAGTGCAAGTGGGAGACTGAAGGAAATATGCCCTAGAGGCAATAATAAAGTTATTATTTATTTCCTTATAATCATGATAAATGTTTATTATTCATGCTAGAATTGTATTTACCGGAAACATAATACATGTGTGAATACATAGACAAACAGAGTGTCACTAGTATGCCTCTACTTGACTAGCTCGTTAATCAAAGATGGTTATGTTTCCTAACCATGAACAATGAGTTGTTATTTGATTAACGAGGTCACATCATTAGTAGAATGATCTGATTGACATGACCCATTCCATTAGCTTAGCACCCGATCGTTTAGTATGTTGCTATTGTTTTCTTCATGACTTATACATGTTCCTATGACTATGAGATTATGCAACTCCCGTTTACCGGAGGAACACTTTGGGTACTACCAAACGTCACAACGTAACTGGGTGATTATAAAGGAGTACTACAGGTGTCTCCAATGGTCGATGTTGGGTTGGCGTATTTCGAGATTAGGATTTGTCACTCCGATTGTCGGAGAGGTATCTCTGGGCCCTCTCGGTAATACACATCACATAAAGCCTTGCAAGCATTACAACTAATATGTTAGTTGTGAGATGATGTATTACGGAATGAGTAAAGAGACTTGCCGGTAACGAGATTGAACTAGGTATTGGATACCGACGATCGAATCTCGGGCAAGTAACATACCGATGACAAAGGGAACAACGTATGTTGTTATGCGGTCTGACCGATAAAGATCTTCGTAGAATATGTAGGAGCCAATATGGGCATCCAGGTCCCGCTATTGGTTATTGACCGGAGACGTGTCTCGGTCATGTCTACATTGTTCTCGAACCCGTAGGGTCCGCACGCTTAAGGTTACGATGACAGTTATATTATGAGTTTATGCATTTTGATGTACCGAAGGTTGTTCGGAGTCCCGGATGTGATCACGGACATGACGAGGAGTCTCGAAATGGTCGATACGTAAAGATTGATATATTGGAAGCCTATATTTGGATATCGGAAGTGTTCCGGGTGAAATCGGGATTTTACCGGAATACCGAGAGGGTTACCGGAACCCCCCGGGAGCTATTTGGGCCATAGTGGGCCTTAGTGGAAAAGAGAAGGGGCTGCCCTAGATGGGCTGCGCGCCACCCCCTTCCCCTAGTCCTATTAGGACTAGGAGAGGTGGCCGGCCCCCTCCTCCTCTTTTCCCCTCCGAGGAATCCTAGTTGGACTAGGATTGGAGGGGGAATCCTACTCCCAGAGGGAGTAGGACTCTCCTGCGCCTCCCCCCCTTGGCCGGCCAGCCTCCCCTCCTCTCCTCCTTTATATACGGAGGCAGGGGCACCTCTAAACACACAAGTTGACACAAGTTGATCCACGTGATCGATTCCTTAGCCGTGTGCGGTGCCCCCTGCCACCATATTCCTCGATAATACTGTAGTGGAGTTTAGGAGAAGCCCTGCTGCTGTAGTTCATCAAGATCGTCACCACGCCGTCGTGCTGACGAAACTCTTCCCCGACACTTTGCTGGATCGGAGTCCGGGGATCGTCATCGAGCTGAACGTGTGCTCGAACTTGGAGGTGCCGTAGTTTCGGTACTTGATCGGTTGGATCGTGAAGACGTACGACTACTTCCTCTACGTCGTGTCATCGCTTCCGCAGTCGGTCTGCGTTGGGTACGTAGACAACACTCTCCTCTCGTTGCTATGCATCACATGATCCTGTGTGTGCGTAGGAAAAATTTTGAAATTACTACGAATCCCAACACCTCTTCCTCCATCACCCTCTGCATTTCATCCCCTTCCTCATCCCCATCAGCAAAACCAGAACCAGCTAATATTATCGACTGGCTACTCTGCCCAGTATCAGGACCACAAACATTGTGTGGCACGTACTCCGACTCTTTCTCGGGTTGGCTAGCATACACATCTTGTGGCTGTGACCCGGATAAAACAATCTCAGTCGCCACTTCACTGCCCTGACCGGTTTCATACCCCCTGTGTACTTGTACGGTATTCACCTCCTTCGGCACAGGTTGCACAAGTGCATATGGGTGGATTCTACGGTCTCGGCACCGTCTTAACAAGGACAACCAATGCCGGCTCCTATCTACCGGCATCAACTCCCACTTTACATTTTTACAAGATTTGGTCCACAATGCATGAATACTAACGGAACATACTTCAGGATCCAGCCCGAAACTAGTTGTCAACCAGTACTTCAACTGTCTAATGTCCAGTCTGTCCGGGTCTGCTAGTGTCATGACGCCATTTTTAAACTCGCTAAGATCAACCCCCAACTCATTATATCGAACATTACTAGCGCCGTAGTAAACATTCAGATTTACTGATTCAGACATTTTCACCTGTCAGACATTGCCATCTTCTCATTAATCACAACGAACACTAATATTATCCGCTACACGAACTATGCGCTAAAATGCCTCCACAAATATATTAACACTAAAATTCACAATATGACTTATATACACTAACTAAACTATACAATTTAGATAAAATTTGTGACGACGGGATTATACCTTCGAAGCGTGTGTCCGCTTCTTGCTTCTCTCTTCGACTCAGCGGCACCGGCCACCTCCCGAAGTATTTGCACCATCGGAGAACGACAACGCCGCCCCCGACGACCGGAGGTTCAACTCCGGTCAGCCCCCAACCTCCTCCTCCTCCTCCTCCTCACCACCTCCTCCTCTGCAGCTGCTGCTACTAGTCACCACCACCTACTACCCGTCCTCCTCTCCACCATGTCTCCTCCTCCCCACCAAGGCTGCTCCTCCCCAAAACGCATCAAAAACTATCCCATAGCAAAAATAACACCGTAGGCCGGCGGGGATTGCTATGATCTACCGATTTTGTGGGCTGGATATGCAAATGGATGGCAAATGGAGGAGATCGGCGCGGGGGGCGAGGTACAGAGAAGAACTAAGAGAGAGAAAGGGAAACAGAAACGAAGAACAGAGGCAGCGAGACGGTGCTTATCCGCACCTTTTCGGCCGATACGTGGCCGAAAACAGCTTCGGTCGAAGCCTGGCCGAAAAGGCCTACTTCGGTCACCGATTGGCCGAAAACGGCCCGCTTCGGCCGCCTGGTAGCCGAAGCTACTATTTTCGGCCGGGCCCCCGCCGACACAGACTTTTCGGCCCAGCTATGCACGTCTTCGGCCCAAGCGCGGCCGAAAAGCCTACTTCGGCCATGGCCTGGCCGAAAACTGCCTTTTCGGCCAACTCCAGGCCGACAGGGTCACAGTTTTGCGTTTCTTTCAAACTGCGCTATAGTTTCCGAAAATGCTACAAAAACATGATAGTTTTGAAAAAAAATCTCAATACAAGAGGCACCCACGTGTACGGCTCGGTCAACAGGCCATATTTTTTTTCTTCTTTTGAGCGAAATCAACAGGCCATATCATGTTCCCGTTTTCGGCCACAGCACGGCCCATTTATGTCCTCGTTCTGGAAAAGGGTATTTTTGGTTAGCAGGTTAGAAATTGTGTTCTACTCCCTCCAATTCAAAATACGTGTCGTGATTTTGCTTTAAATTAAACTAAAAACTAAAACCATTACACTTATTTTAGATCGGAGGGAATAGTAATAAAGAAAGAATATAGTATTTCAGAAGATAGAGAAAATATGCCCATACGTACACAACCTATGAAATAAAAAAAATTGTCATACATATGAAATAAAATGTTCATCGCGTACTTGAAAAGTGTTTATTTATTCAAAAATATATTCATGTGTCAAAGAAGTGCATGTGTTTTTAAAAGAGGTCTGTAGAATAAAATAAGTCATCAGTACATATGCGAGTATATGTTCATATATTGTGAAACAAAAAATTTAAATCATAAAAGGGGAAAACATATATCGATAAATAGGTGAAAAAATAATTTCACATGAAAATGAAAACAAAATAAAAGCAAACATGCAAACAAAAAGAACGGAAAAAAAGTTGAAGCCCAAAATGGGGCTCGATTGAAGAGCATGCCCCAAAAGTTTCGTCGGCATTTTGACGTGTTGAGCGTCAAATAAAAATCATCCTCATCCCGAGAATCCTACTTGCGGCTCATAGCATAAAATGTGGGAGCTATAATAACATCCCCACAACTGGCCAGGGCCAATAAGATCAGGACTATTTATGATTTCTTTTTTTTAAAAGATCATTTATGATTTATTTTTTCTTTCTCCTTTTGTTTTTCTATTTACTTCAACGTTTATTTTTTTTGTGGGGAAGGGGGGTGCCAGGCGCATATATTCTAACATACTGCATGAAAAACTATTCTCAAATGAATGAATTTTATTAAATAAATGTGTGAGTGTTTTTCACATGCATGGTAAAAAAATATGAGATTGATATTTTAAAAATATATAAAAATTAATTTCAATGTAGGTGAATATTTTTTTCATATAAAAATTCTCTCCATTGTGAAACTATTTCTTTTCACAATATGTCTAAAACTTATTAATAAGAAAACTTTCTGGTCGAGGAGGAGATGGCCGATGTGCGGCACAGAGAGGGTGATGGGCGCGGAGGCGTTGGTGAAGGCAGCGAAGTTGAGGTAAAAGACGAGTGCAACATGTACAAGCATTGGGTGGGTGTCGTCGGTATAGGAGTGTGGGTCCACCAACAACATATCTTGCCTACGGTGGAGAGGAATGGGGAGGGTTTGGCATTTCCTAGTGAGTTGCGGTTGGGATTTGGTCGAGCCGACACAACAAAAGCTTTGGTGCTTTTGCTGCGAACTTGGAAGGCTTTTTGCCTTGCTTCTGATCACAAACGCCTTAGTCGATCACACCCAAGAGATGTGGCACAACTTGCATAGGAGACTTCTCAAAATTAGGAATGGTGTGGTTAATGACATCACGGTGTAGCATGCAGGTAGTAAGAAATTGTAAGTTGCTTAATGAAGAGTGCATCTTGAGCATTAGTATTCTTAAAACAAAGTATGACAAATCCTTCAAAAAAGAGTATGGCAAACAAGAGCATGGTCACTACTTGCTTAAGATGGATATTAGGGAGTAATAGCATTTTCTAGGTTTTGGAACAATTAAGCAACCGGCAATGGCTCCAAGTCACAAACTTATGTTTTAGGGAAAGACCAACATGGCTAGCTTTATTGACTTAAAACAATGCTTACATCATTCGTGAGAGTACTAAGCAAAAAAGTCTGGGGATCATTGTCGCAAGTACAAGTTATGGAAACTAAATCTAGCTAGCCCATGAGCCTCTTTGTTCAAATCTCTCCCACAATGCAGAAATATGACC
Source organism: Triticum dicoccoides (assembly GCF_002162155.2). Lineage (NCBI taxonomy): Eukaryota > Viridiplantae > Streptophyta > Magnoliopsida > Poales > Poaceae > Triticum > Triticum dicoccoides. Next base: position 669,748,265 of record NC_041389.1, on the reverse strand, counting down.
TTTCCAATTGTTGTTAGATCAAAGCACCCCGCATAAATTGTCGTAGATGGATTCCACCATTGAGTTTGCCCCTGAGCAATTATTGATAACTTCGATTGAGTCTGATTCTGCTTCTTTTAACCGAACCCGAGGGAATAAGTTAAGTCGGGCCCATCTCCCATTGTCAGATTGTCGACTGTCATTGGATCCAAAACTACGGGATAGTTAGCTGCCAAGAATTGACCGCTCGAATTCCTCAAAACAACAGTTGTAGCACTTGCTACCTCATCAGCAAGATAAGAACGTGAACATTAAGTTTCACATACCTATGCATTGGTTTGTTCCATTTCGAGATCTCACCTGTTCCTGTCATAGGTCGTAGCACTTGGGTAGAATTGACCAAGTGGCAAACCTGGTGAGCCTCAAACGACGATAAAAGGAAAAGGCAACAAGTGTCGAGGGTTTTTGTTTGTGACCCTTTTCCTCATGCAATACGAATGGTATTTCTTTTTTTTTAAACGGATGAATGGTATTTCTTGTGTGCATTGCCTCAATCATATGTGACATAATTTCACATTCAAAAAATTACACCTCAAAATTATATTATCTCAAGGGACCTACTTTACACATGTTAGACTATACAATTTAGAGCACAAGTACAACCCGTGTATATGGTCAAGGTTGTACGTGTGTTGTGTGTGCGTTGATGGGCTGATGGCAAATGTTCTGTAGAGGTAGTCACACACGACCCCTCACGGTTGAGCCCCTGATACCATGTGAAGAGGAGAATGAGTATAAGAGAGAGAGACAGGGATTCGAGACAGATTTCACGGTTGAGTAACAATGAGCAGCTCACTGAGGAGCTACCGACGCTAGATGAATTCAGCGATGACGTTTGCCACACCACGATATTCCACCTTGGCACTCGACCTGGAGACTGTGGACTGCCTTTTAGAGGGCCATGAGACCAAGGCATCCCCGAGGTAGACGTAGAAGCCTGATGTCGAGCGGCGGGTGTTCGGGCGCGGAACCGCCTCTGCGTAGATGTGCTCGCGCAAGCCAAACATGCCGATCGCCGATGCAGGAAGCATGTGGAGCTCGACATACACTTCATTCGCAAGCGGGTGGCCCTTGGGCGAGTTCCGTGTGCTCCACATTCCCACCAAGTAGCAGCTTGCCGACATCATGACGAAAGGCTTGTCGACGGACGTTTTCCTACAATCCCAATCCAGTCTTTGTGACGCATCTGTCGACGTCACGACTGCATGGGGTGTTAGACTATACGGTGTAGAGCACCGGTACAACCCATGTATATGGTAAAGGTTGCACGTGTGTTGTGTGTTTGGTGGCAGACGTCATGTAAAGGTAGTGGCATACGATCCCTCGCGATTAAGGCCATGTAACCTGTATATAACTCAGCCAATGGGCTAATCAAATGCATGTCAGGTCCAAATCTCTCTTTTCTCGCATACTCCTCTTCACAACACCGATGTTTCTTGTTGAATAGAGTGCTTCATATTTTGTTTAAGAAAGAGTCAAACCCATTTATGTACCTTTCCTCACACTCACTCACGGTGATTGTAGCCACTTGCTTTTGTCTGTTTATCTCTCCTCCCTTCATGCATGAAGTTTTCACTGCGTGGGTAGGAGTCCCTCACACACACTCACACCGTAAGACGTCGTTTATTCTTCCTTCATAAGGGCGTGATGAGAGAAGTTGTCATGGGGAAGCGATGAATGTGCCCTAACAGATCAATTTTTTATCTACGGGTCTTCCCTTGAGAAACCTCAGCTAGAAATTTGATCCTGAGGGACATATCTACACTGACAAGTGATTAAGGTAACTTGGGACGAAGCCTTAAGTTTCTCTGAACTCAGTAGATATGGAAAGGGCGTAGCCACAATTTTTTCGCTTAGTCATAAAGTAGTACTCCCTCCGTCCGAAAATACTTGTCATTGAAATGGATGTATCTAGATGTATTTTAGTTCTAGATACATTCATTTTCATCCATTTTGATGACAAGTATTTCGGGGCGGAGGGAGTACCTAATATAAATCTAAAAATCAGCTGAAGCATCGCAAATCCGTCGTAGTCTAGGTGGTTAGGATACTCGGCTCTCACCCGAGAGACCCGGGTTCAAGTCCCGGCGACGGAACTCATCTTTTTTTTTTCGTTTGTTTCATTTAAAAAATGATTCATTCACATTCTAAACAGTTCTTCCCAGAAAGTATGACTTTGTGTGAAGTTCTCTGCCTGATTTTCCTTATAAACAGTTTCAGTTTTGTGTTAAATACATTTCTGACTACTTGCAAGCATGATGAAGAATTCTCTCTTTTATTTAGGGAATGATGAAGACTTCTATCTAATGTCCCAAGAGATTAAATATTATGTGTTCTTTAGTGCATCTTTGGGACAGTCCAGACACATAAGGGAACATTCAGCCGACTTGAAACAAGCTGACCAACTGTACATGTTTCTTTCACTAACCCAACAGAACCCTGAACCTTTGACTAACCCAACTGTACGATAGCATGCTGTGATTCTCAATGTTTTTTTGGCATTGTACAGGCAAAATAATTACAATGGACTGGTGTCTTGAGCCAAAGCTCCGCTGGTCCGAGAGATGTGTGGAAAAGATCAGACAACAAATGGTACCAAGGCGTCAGTTGCACATCCCTTTAGCAGAATGGTAAACCAGCTCAGATGCAAAGAACATAGGTTAAACAGGGCTTACTTGCCTAATAATAATATTAAACAGCTTATGAAGTCTTGGGTTTCATTAGGACACAAGAGCGAAAAGTTTCACAATGCATGCCATTAGACTGAAGTAACACACACTCATGGCCATCTAGGATAATCATACAAAAGGAAGCATGTTCAACGATATTAGAACTCATGGTTGCCGACCCACCCAAAAACCAGATTGACGCTCTTTAATTTGTAGCCATTAAGATGCTCCGTTCGTCGCCAAATTCATTCCCATTAATGTCCTCCATCTGTCTTGAGCCTTTTTCCTTTCTACGTCCTGCGACAACGAGCCATCGACGACGAGGTTTGTGATTGCGAGGCACGACAGCCAGTCAATTTCATATGGGCAGAGAAAGTAATCCTTGGTCACACGCGCACTGTCAATCTCCCTCATCGACCCATCACTGAGGCTGAACAGAAAGAGGCCTTCTCCAATAACCCTGAGCACCACCACCCCACTCTTGCCTCCAAACATCTCCAACCTGACCTTTGCCCGGCTACCCAGCGTAGCCACCCGCTGAGGCAAGGAACTTCTCATGTCAATCTTTTCAGAAAGCACCCAGCTGCTGCTGCTGTCGCTGCCAAGCGCACCGGTGTGTTTCCAGAGTGACATCTCAAGGCCTTGCATGAAGAGCAGCAGAATCCCCCCATCTGCTGAGTTCGCCAGCACTGGTATCTTGATGCGCTTTGCTTCGGGTGGGAGCTCCAGGTATGACAGCCCCATATTTTCAATATGCAATGTGGCAACATGGGTGACCGACATTTGTTCCGAAGTACCACAGAGCCAATGGATGACACCACCAGAAGCAGCGGCTGAGGATGACACCAAGTAAAGGTCAGGCATTAGCTCAGGTTCTCCTTCGGCCCTTGTCCATGTTCCGGTCTTCGAGCTGTAGCACACACAGACGAAACTCTTTGCCTTTTTTAGCCAAAAAATGGCAGTCAGTTGAAAGGACTGGGACACGCGTCCATAACTGTCGACATCATTGGTGACAAACAAGACATAATGGTTAGGAGGTACATATCTGTGGTGAGGAACCTCAAAGGTTTCACCAGTGAGAGGATTGCAGACACATAGCACATCCTTCATGTCCTGACCATTGTCGACTTTTAATTGGCGGCAAAGAACCAGGAAATTGTCCTGGGATGCAAATGGCTTATAGAAGTTGAGGCTTGCTCCAAGACCTGGAATGAAGGTCTCAAGGAATAGTGGCTCGATAGCATTGCGAGCAGATTTGCTGCCAACAAATCGTGACAATTCAGAAATCGGCACGAAGCTTGGTGCCAAACAGCGGGTTTTGTCGATATGATGCTTCTTGTCCTGGAGGAAGAAGCCGAGAAGGAGGGATGGGGTGAAGGCGTGGTCGCGGTGCTGCCTCCTAAGGCGGTCAAGGAAGGTCGGGTCCTTGATGAGATCACGCCAGAACTTGCAGGATGAAGCGAGGCGGGCAAGGGAGGCTGGATCAGAGATGTGTGTCGGTATCTTGTACATGATGTCCGTTGGAAGATGCGGTGCTGCATAGTCGTCCTCCATTTGTCTTCCCTGCAAAGAAAAGCAAGGCACCATGTGTGTTTATCTCATGACTTAAATAATTGCCCCAGGGAAAATTATGTCATAACTTTTGTAGGATGAACTTGACAAGAGTATCTGACAGAAATATTGAGGCAATACATTCAGAGCAAACCCCACGGAAAGACTGTAAGTCCAATTTTCACCATTATCCAGCACAATAGTAAGGCAGACTTGAAACATTCGGCGAACTATGGTTATTTTGGTAGATGTGACGGCGAGTGATTCATGAAGCTACAGGGTAAAAACACATCCCACATTGTTCAGCGGCATATATTAGGGATCATTTTTTACCAAAAATATCAAACTAACTGAGCTGGCATTACATTACTTAGCACTCCCTCTGTTTTCCTCTGTTTACAGAGGGAGTAACATTATTTTTGTTACTAGAAAAGAGTTCGTAACCAACTTGAAACCAACATAGTCCTGAAGCCAAATTTGAATGAAATATTAATCGAGCACACTGAACAAAAGAGTTCGTAAGCCTACGCGGCCAGTAATAGTGGCGCCGCACACACTGTTCATCGCCGCCAGGGTTAGGTCTCCACTCTCCAGGGAATATCCCCAACTGTTTGAGACTCCATTAGTCTACTACGATCAAAATAAACACACTACGAAACAACCCCCGCAACCACGGGATCTCAGATAAGAAGCTAGATATTGATTCCGCAGGGCCGGGAACAGATAGCTTATGGCGGGGGCGGAGGAGCAGACAGAGAACTAGGACGAACTAAGACCCAGAGCAGCCATCAACCATGCCGTACAATCGATCAGCCCCTCGAGATAATAGTCTAGCTTCGAAGTGGAGTAAGAGAGATACCTGGCCGCTGTCGCCGCCGCCGCCGCGTTTGCGCCGGTGTGCGTCAGTGTCCGGGGAGAGGACGAGAGAAAGGGGGCGGGCGATCAACAGGGGAGCCTCAACGTGACGCTGTTAAAACAAAAGGCCCGACGTGTTCGGGTCGGTTAACAGCAGCCCCGTGTTGTGTGGGCTGAGCGAAAAGCCCAGATGAGCTTTGGTTTCAACAAAAGGCCCAAGTCAAACAACCCATATATTGTGCCACATATTCCTTTTCTTTAGGGGAATTATCTTCCCATTTTCGAGACCTGCTGTTCGAGCAATGACTGAAGAACATGACACGCACCATTTACTTCCTCTATTTTATAAAAATATTTAGAAAGAAGCATTATTTTGTAGGGTAGAAAGAAAATTTATTAAAGGAAATAGGTTTGCGGAAAATAAATTAAAGTTCATGTACATACACATATAGTCCATACATGTGAAATAAAATTGTCAAGAAATATTTATATATACAAAAAATATATTAATGTGTTACAACGTTCATGCATGTATGATTATTATTTTTTGCGGCGTGTATCATACATTTAAGAGAAAAAAAAAGTTTAAAAGGGAAAAACATAACCATAAATCAAGAAAAGGCTGAAACGGGAAATAGGTTAATTGAAGAACATGGAAGGAAAAGAAGAAACAAACAAATAAAATGGATGGAACCTAAAATGGGATGTCCATGATGGGAGCACCCCATGCGTCGACATTTTTGATGAGTCGAGCATTAGATAGGGATCATCCGAATTTCCCCAGAAGTCTTATTTGCCGCTCACAGTGACAAGTAAGGGGGGCTATGCCTTTGTCGACATTTTGACAAGTTGAGCATTAGATAGGAATCACCCAATTTTCCCCGGGTATCCTATTTGCCCCTCATGTGAAAACGGGGAGCTATGCCTATGTCCCAACTCCCAAGGGCCTATTTGGAGAATTTCATAGGAAACACATAGGGACAAGGATCCCGGAGGAAAAATTCCTATAGATGCGTTCGGTTTGTAGGAAATGTGTATAGGAATTTCGTAGGAATACTATTCATTTCCTATGTTTCTGGAGGAAATTACACATCCACTCAAAGCTCATTTTGCGTGTAGGAATGAGGCGAGTCAATTCCTTAGGATGGCAAGTGACATCCTATAAAATTCCTATACTACTCCTAATTCCTATGTTATGAAATCCTCCAAACCGAATGAGAATTGTTTGGCCGAGCCAATAAGATCAGGACGATTTCTGATTCTTTCTATCATTTTTTGTGTGTTTTGCTTTTTATTTTTTGATTGTTTTGTTTTTATCCGGAAAAAGGCATAAACACTTTTTAAGACCATGGACATATATTCTAACACACATGAACAACTATTTTGAAATGCATGAACTTTTTAAAAAATATATAAATATTTTTTCCATACGTGGGTAAAAGTTTTAAAATATGAGATGCGTATTACTTTTACTACAAGAAAAATTATCTCTAGGTACAGAGACAGTTTTTGTTTTCATATACATTTTTTCTTTGTTGTTGAATTGTTTTTTTTACAATATTTAAGACTTATTAAATAAGAAAATTAGGTGGCCAAGGAGGAGGTTGCCAATGTGCAACGCGGAGAGGGTGATGACCGTAGAGGCTTTGGCAGAGGCATCAAAGTCGAGGCATCAAAGTCGAGGTAGGAAGCGAGCGGCGTGGGCAGTCACCGAGTGGGCGCCAACAATATAGGAGTGTGGATCCACCGACACCATAGTTTGCATGCACTGGAGAGAAATGGGAAGGGTTTGGCCTTTCCAGTTGGGTCGGGGCTGGGTTTGGTTCTTTTGGTGCAAAACCCGAAGGTTCTTGCCTTGCTTCTGATCAAAGCACCCTCGGTCGCTACCACGATCCCACCTGAGAGTTGCGGTGCAACTTGCAAAGGAGTCTTGTTAAATGAATGATATAAATAGCGAATCAACCTGTGGTTGAGTTGGTTAGGTGGACAGTGGTATTCCCAACCCACCAGGGTTCAAATCCTGATGCTCGCATTATTCCTGGATTTATTTCAGGATTTCCGGCGATGCGCTTTCAGTGGCTTCGTAAATCTCAAGATGATATGCCGGCTCAGTCTCTCGGAGGTGCTCATAGGGGTAGGGTGTGCGTGTGTGCGTTCATAGGGATGAGTGTATGCGCGTGTATATGAGCGCTTGTGTCTGTACTGATGCTCAAAAAAAATGAATGATATAAATAGTGGCATCACAGTGTAGCTTGTCGGTATAAGAATTTCTTCTTCTTTTTTCACGAGAAGGGTATAAGAAATTACAAGTTCATTCTTGACAACAAAACTTCTAATTTTCTTAACAAACCTCAAGTCTCAAAAGCTGAGAACCGATCGCCCATTTTTTTTTTCTTGTGGGCATTTTTTTCCTGTGCTCGGCTGTGTCTTCGTCCGTCAGAACTAAATTTAATTAATTATCGGCGTTTACGTTAAACAACCACAGATCCGTCGTAGTCTAGGTGGTTAGGATACTCGGCTCTCACCCGAGAGACCCGGGTTCAAGTCCCGGCGACGGAATTCCATTTTTTAATTCTTCTAATAATAATTTAACTTTTGCTGATGTCCCATGTATTGCGTTCTTATTACCTTTTGTGAACAAAGGCGTTTCACAGAGATCAGTTCATTCTCACTAATCAAAATACACAAGTACTCTTCGAGGAACAGATATGCAAAGACTTAGCTTTAAGTTGTTCCGAACATGATTTGTGGACTGCCCCTAACCTTTACTGCCATAAATCCTTTGAACTCAACAAACCTGCAAGTACTCGGCAGATCAGACAGTCCAGGGAAAATTCAGTTCATGTGAAACAAGCTGGCATGTTAACTGTACATGCCTCTCTGACTAACCCAACACTAACCCTGAAACTTATGAAGAAAAACAATAGGCTGAAGAAGCTTGTAACGATACCGTGTTGAAATCATTAATATTTGTTCTGGCATGGTACAGGTAAATGAATTGCAATTGGCTATTCTAGATGGAAAGTTGGATCTGACAGCCATGCTACCATCCCTTGGGAAAAATGGCCAACCAGCTCAGATGCAAAGACAAACACATGGGTCAAACACAACATATATTCGATATAAGAAAATAAACACAGCTTAGGAAAGATAACCTTGGATTTCAACAGGACACGGCTTCTCTAAGAAAAACTATGGGGGACTGAAGTAACAACTGATAGTCACCGCTCATTATTATGATGATCATAGAAAAGAAAACACGTCCAACAATAGTAGAATTCATGGTTGTTGTGCCACAAACAAACCGGACCGACGCTGTTCCTAGCCATTAAGATGCTCCGTTCGTCCCCAAATTCATTCCCATTAATGTCCTCCATCTGTCTTGAGCCTTTTTACGTTCTACATCCAGCAACAACGAGCCATTGACGACGAGGTTTGTGATTGCAAGGCAGGTCAGCCAATCAATTTCATATGGGCAGAGGAAGTGTTTCCTGGTCACACTTGCACTGTCAATCTTCCTCATCGACCTATCGCCGAGGCTGAACAGAAAGAGGCCTTCTCCAACAACCCTGAGCACCACCGCCCCACTCTTGCCTCGGAACATCTCCAACCTGACCTTTGCCCTGATCCCCAAGGCTGCCACCTGCTTAGGCAAGGAACTTGTCAAGTCAATCCTTTCAGAAAGCAACCAGCTGCTGCTGCCACTGCCAAGCACACTGATGTGTTTCCAGAGTGACATCTGAAGGCCTTGCACGAAGAGCAATAGAATCCCCCCATTTGCTGAATTCGCCAGCACTGGTATCTTGATGTGATTTGCTTCGGGTGGGAGCTCCAGGTATGACAGCCCCATATTTTCAATATGCAGTGTGGCAACGTGGGTGAGCGACATTTGTTCCAAAGAACCACAGAGCCAATGGATGACACTGCCAGAAGCAGCGGCTGAGGATGACACCAAGTAATGGCCAGGCATTAGCTCAGGAAATTCATAAGACATCGTCCATCTTCCAGTCTTCGAGCTGCAGCACACACTGATGAAACGCTTTGCTTTTTTCATCCAAAAAATGCCAGTCAGCTGGAAGGAGTGGGATATGCGTCCATCAATGTCGACCTCTTTGGTGACAAACAAGACATAATGGTCAGGAGGTACATATAAGTGGCTAGGAATCTCAAAGGTTTCACCAGTGAGAGGATTGCAGACACATAACTCATCATTCATGTGACCATTGGCGTCTTTCGACAGGCGACGGAGGACCAGGAAGTTGTCCTGTGATGCAACGGGCTTATAGAAGTTGAGGCTTGCACCAAGACCTGGGATGAAGGTCTCAAGGGATAGTGGCTTGATAGCATTGCAAGCAGATTTGCTGCCAACAAATCGTGACAATTCAGATATCCGCACGAAGCTTGGTGCCAAACAGCGTGTTTTGTCAATGTGATACTTCATGAGGTCTGGGGAAGTCCTCTCATTGTCCTGGTAGAAGAAGCCGAGAAGGAGAGATTGGGTGGAGCCATGGTCGCGGTGCCGCCTGCTAAGGCGATCAAGGAAGGTCGGGTCCTTGATGAGATTGCGCCAGAACTTGCAGGACGAAGCGAGGCGGGCAAGGGAGGCTGGATCAGAGATGTGCCCAGGGATCTTGTACATAATGTCCATAGGAAGATACGCTGCCGCATAGTCATCCTCCATTGGTCTTTTCCCTGCAAAGAGAAGCAAGGTACCATGTGTGTTTATCCCATGAATTAAACAATTGCCCCAAGGAAATTTTATCATAGACTTTCTTAGAATGACTTGGTAGAAGGACTTCATAGAAATATCGAACAATGCATTCAGAGCAACCCCCACGGAGAGACTGCAAGTTCCAATTTAAACCATCATCCAGCATAATAGTAAGGCAGACTTGAAGATATTCGAAAAAGCTATGATTATTTTGGTCACAAAGCCTAAGAGATGCGAATGTGAGGGCAATTCATGAAGCTACACGGGAAAAACACATCCCACATAGTTCAGCAGCATTAGGGATAATTCTGACCAAAAATTATCAAAATGATTGAGCTAGCATTACATTACACAGTAAGATATTCTTTTACCAGAAAATAGTTTGTAACCAACACAAACATGGCCTGAGTCAAAATTGAAATATTTAAAGATTATCATTATTCTGTCGGAACGACGAACATATGCCATGGTATGCCTAGAACACATACCGATGATTCATGAGCCTGCACGGTCAGTAATACAGAACATACTGTTCATCGCCGCTAGGGTTAGGTCTCCAGGAAATATCCCCAAATGTGTTGAGACTCCATTAGCCTACTATAGTCAAAACAAAACACTACCCAACAACCCCCCAGACACGGGATCACTGATTCACTGGGGAGAAACTACCAATCGATGTTGCTGGGTCGAGGGCTAACAGCTTATGGCGGGGGGAGCAGACAAATTAAGAGAACTAAGACCAACCATCATGATATACTAGTATATAATCCATCAGCCCCTCATGATAATAGTCTAGCTTCGAAGTGGAGAGACCTACCTAGTAGGAGAGATACCTGGTCCCCGCCGCCGCCGCCGCCGCCGCGTTCTCGCCGGTGTGCCGTCTGTGTGCCAGTCGACAGCCTGCTGCGCGAAAGTTTTGTGTGGGCTGAGCGAAAAAGCCCAGACGAGCCCTGGTTTCAGCGAAAGGCCCAACCCAAACAACCCATCGCATTTTTTGTCGAGGAAACGACTTAAGGGCCTTGTATGGCCTGGCCATGGCATGCCCCATCCTCGATTTTATTTTAAAAAATGAAAGTCCCCTAAATTTTTTTAAAAAAATGAAAGAAGCATTATTTTGTGAGGGTAAAAAGAAACATTTCGATTAACAGGTTTTAGAAAATGTATTTACAAGAATAAAATAAAGAATAGGTCCATGTATGTAAGCATATAAGTCATACATGTGAAATAATTAAATAATATTTATGTATACAAAAACTATATTCATGTGTTAAAAAATCCCTGTATTTTTAAAAAATTATTAATACACGTACGAATATATGTTCATACATTTATGGATAAAAGTTTCAAAGTGCAAAACAAAAACCACAAAAGTAGAGAGAGAAAAGGGTGAAAAAACAAAAATTTGAAAATTGACAAAAAATACAATGAATACAAGAACAAGCAAATAAAAATGGCCAAAACCCAATATGTGCGCACCCCACGCGTTTTGTTGACATTCTGACGGGTTCAACGTCAGATATAAATCATCCATTTTTCCCTATGAATGCTATTTGCCGTTGACAACGACAAATAATGAAAGCTATGCCTTTCTCCCAACTCCCAAATGGGTGGCCCGGCGACAAGGACCATTTTCTGATTCGTTTTCACATTTGGTTTCCCTGTGTTTTTCTCTCTCTCTCTTTGGTTTTGTTCTTTTGTGTTGTTTTATTTTGTTTATACGGAAAATACGTAAACACTTATATTTATTTTTGGCGAAAATTCCTAAGGTCATATATTAAGTTTCACATGTCTTTTCATACACATCCTTACAGAAAAAAAAAGCATCAAAATTCTTAGGAGTGTCGAATTCTTCATCCTCATGCATCTATTGGCGGCACGTCGTTAGCAAATATCATTACTGCCTCTGTACCTCCTCTCGGCGGGGTAAGCTTGTCTAAACTCAAGAGGTTGTAAAAGCAGTGTCCGGAGAGTCATCAATGTAGATTAGAAGACACTGACGGTCATGGTCTCTCTAGCAATCACCATCCCGGAGAAGAGAACAACAAAGAGAGCCTGCAAATCCTTCAAAGAAACATATATGCTAACACACATGAACAACTATTTTCAAATGCATGGACTTAATAAAAATAGGAATAATTTTCTGCACGTGGTTAAAATAGATAAATATGATATGATTATTACTTTTAATATATGGTATTTCTAGGTACATAGCATTCTTATTTTTCATATAAAACAGTTTCCATTGTTAAACGGTTTTTGACAATACATTTAAAACTTATTAAATAAGAAAATTAGGTGGCCAAGGAGGAGGCTTCCCATTCTTTCTTCTTTCCACTAATCTAATGGTTTCATTCTCCCATTGATGTGCGGCGTGGAGAGGATGGTGAGCGTAGAGGCTTTGGCAAAAACGTGGCGAAGTCAAGGTAGACGGCGAGTGTTATGGGTCGTTGCCAGGTGGGTGATTGGTCCACATCTTTGACGTCCGGAGACTACGAGGTTGTTTGGCTTATGACTAAGTTGCCTTAGATCAACTTCAACAGTTCCTCTAAGAAACTCCCGGTAAAAGTGCTTTTACATGACGTTTCTCAAAATTTATGTTTGTTTTTCATCAAAGAAAACTAGAAAATGACATAAGGCCCGCTAGCCAGTGACACGTGTAGCAGCCTCCAGTGAGGGCGGCGCGAGGCAGTGCGGTGGCCGCCGACAAGAGGTTGTGTGATTACGCGGGGCGGCGCGGCGCGGTGGGGGCCTGGCATGATGGTCGGCGACAGCATGGGTGGTGGTGGCGCAGCAAGAAGTTTCAGACGGTTAACTTGCCGCCAAAAATTTACGGGAAGCAGAACTTCTCCTAAAACCAAAAGAAACTTGGGGCAACTTCATAGGATTCTGTAAATTTATTCCATGTTTACGGGATTTATTGGAGATGTTTTTTGGCTCAAACTTGTTGTTGTAAATGGTAATTATTTTATGGATACGGGTTCCTCTGGAGTTACTCTTTGGTTGTTTAGACCAACTTACGGGATGTTTGACTCAAGCTTCGCCATCCATAGGCAAGATTATTTTATTTTTTTTTGCCAAGGCCCACCTTGTAGATTCCATTTTATTGAATCGACCTTAGACAAATTTAACAAAAAGATATGTGACAAAATATGACATGGCAAGGCCCTAGAACCACATGCTCCACATCTCGAAATTTCCCCCGTCCAACGCGATGCGGTGTCCATGTTGTCGAGGCTACTTGTTGTGCTCTCAGCGGTTGCCTCTGACGAAAGACATCCGTGAGGCTGTGCTTGCTTGGATTGCTTAATTCTTTTATTTTAATATACTAAACCTCAACTCTCAAAAGCTAAGGACCGATCTCCCATTGGTGCGTGTTGAGCGACATCAAGACTAAGGTGTCCAGCTTTACATCTTGTTCCTTTGATCATGTTATTAATCTGTCTTCTTTTTTCTACATCACGTTAATCGGTCAGTTAAAATAACGGGAAATGGCACATGTTCTTGCTAGCTCCAGTGGAGCATTGACTCTGCTTTAGTCCGTCAGAACTATATTGGATTAGACGAACTGTTTACAATTGAACACATAGCTCCGTCGTAGTCTAGGTGGTTAGGATACTCGGCTCTCACCCGAGAGACCCGGGTTCAAGTCCCGGCGACGGAAATTTTTTACTTATTCTACTTCTTTAATTTAATTTAGTGATGTCCTATGTTTTGTGTTCATTTTCAGTAAACAAAATAGGCAAGAAGTCTTTGTGTAACAGATATGCTTAGTGGACTATCTTTACAGCCACCAAGATCTTTTCAACTCAACAAACCCGCAAAGAAACTGAAACAAGCAGGCTTGTTGTACAGTCTTCTAACTAACGAAGAAAACAAGGGAACAATGGGTTGAAGAAGCTTGAGAAAACCGATCGTGGAGGCGATCGCATCTGAGGCCAACTCCACCGGCCGCCGCCGGTCCCTGCCTCTTCCGTTTGGCCACTCCGGCCACGCGAGGAGGTGGGGACCACGGCGCTTCGACGCCGGTCTGTAGTTAGGGTTTGTCTAGTGTCTCCTTAGGGCGTCGTTGTGGTGGCGGGAGCGACGCCCGGGCAAATAAATCTGCCTCAACTCCACTCCCACACCAGCGGCGACCTTCACGGCGGCGTCTCGGAGTTGATGGCAACGTATGTTGTTCGGTCCTGTAAATCGGCAACTTGGTCTTCTCGTCGTTCTTCAGATCTGGCGATGAATAAAAATATTTCAGTTTCTTCTCCGATGTGGTGTTCTACACTGTGGTCGGTGAGGGATTTGGACGGAAGTGTGTCCAAGCGGGGATGGTGTGGCGGCGGCATCTTCCCCGTGGTGGACTTGTGTTCTGGGGCTTCGTCGTTGCGACGAAGTTTTCTCCAACGTCGGAGTGGAGCCCGGGAGGTCGTCCAGGAGTACGCGCAGACTGCTGTTTGCGCATGTCATAGCTGGAAGATGGTGTATTCTGTGCTGGTTTTGTGGTTGGAGGCTGACAATTCTGCTTTCTTCCTCCGACGTTGTAGTCGTGCGGGGATGTCAGCTCTGGAGCTTGATGGCGTGTCCGAGGACATGTTGCCCCGGTCTGATTCGTTCAACGATAATGGTTTTGCTTCTGGCAAACGACTTTGGAGGTCCGTAAAGCTGTTGATCAGCTATGGAAGCGCGTCGAGCTCGGGTGTAAAGGTGATCTGTCTTCCGTCCCTTTGGTGGTCGCTTCGGTGGTGTCGAAGGAGGGATATAGGCGCTGGTTTTTTGCATAGGTTTATCCTATCTTTTCAAGTCTATAAGGTCGGTGTGTACGTGCCTTGTAACTTCATTTCATCTTATAAATGAGACATGTATTACCATGCAAAAAAAAACTTGCTATTATACCATGTTGTATTGCTGAATATTTATTTTGGCATAGTACAGGTCAATGAACTACAATGTCCTGTTGTAGATGGAAACTGTGGGGAAAATCAGACAACCATGCTACTATGGCGTTGCTTGCACACGCCTTCAGCAAAATGGTGAACCACCTCACATGCAAAGACAAAAACACGGGTAAAACACAGTTTAGTTGATAAAAATAAATAAACACGGCTTAGGAAAGATAGCCTTGGACTAGACGCGTACGCGCGCTTTGCTGCACTGTCTTATATAAAAAATCATTTTGATCACATGGTTGCAGTTACTCTTATTCATATAGAAACACAAATCCACTTGACATAAATATTTAAGACTTGAAACACCAATATCATGTATACGAACCTCACAAGTAAAGATTGTACTTCAAATGAAAGAATTAAGACTTAAAATACCAATAATACACCCTCTTATACGACATACTATTATACAATGGCCGTCACATATAGGTCTTGCCTTTTGAAGGTCTTTAGCAGGCATGACAAAAAGGAAGAGAGGCACAATAACATCTTCCAAGCTTTATCAATCTTACGGAATCCAAAATAAAGAAGCTCATTGCCAGAAATATATATCAAGTGTTACATCTGGAACAATGTCAGGAGGCCCCAATATGCACATAGATCTTGACACGTGGCATCACATTCACCTTGAATATGAGCAATTTATTCTAATTTAAAAAATACTGCAAGTCCTCATGACTTCAAACACCAACAATCTACATTTTGCCTTTTTAGCACTCAAGCAATTACCGGGGATGGATGTTTAGTTCCATAAAAAAAAACACTGAAATAATGCTGGCATGTATATTGTCAAATGAAAGAATTTTCATTTAACACTAATTTAAATTGCGCTTCCCTATTTGACACTCAAAAACTTTTTCTTCCTTATCTAACACCAGATTAAATTTTGTTCCCTTAGTAACACTTTCATCCATTTTGACTGCTAATTGTGTTAATTGACATCTGAAAAGACGATTTTACCCCTAGCACATTATTCACTGGACCAAAAAGGCAATATATTTTTCCGTGGTTAGTACAGGAACAATGGAGTTTCAGTGTGCGATCACACCGCCAGGTATTCAAATCCACGGAGAAACAGTATACGTGCAGATGCTGAGGTACTATAGGACAATAGACAAACCCTTTCTTTTTTCTACGAGTGCAGTGCCTACATTTTGAGCTCGATCTTCTCCCCCCGATCTGGATTTGATGTATTGGTCGCTTGGTGCGTGCAGCCACCTCTGCGTCTTCACAAGACACCAGTCATTTTGAGCTCGATCTTCTCCCGCCGGTCAGACTTGCCATTAATTCCTCACGGGCGGCGCGGTGACGCCTCCCCATCCGCCAGCGTACACACGGCGCCCGGCTATAAAAGCCAGGCCTCTCCCTCCTCTGGCCACACCCGCCCACAACCCCGCCGCCGAGCTCTCCGCCTCTCTCCCCGCGCACCGCCGCCAAGCCCCGCCTCTCTTCCCCCTCTCTCCCCCAAGCCCTCGTCCCCGAGACGATGGCCGAGCGGCTCAAAGCGATGGGGTGGCGGTGAACGGCTTCGGTCGACGCTCCCTCCATGGCTGGGAGGCCTGGCTGCTCTTCGAGGCCAACATCCTGGCACCTCCCGACATGCGCGTCGGGTCGACGGATTGAAGGCTCAGAGTCGGTGGCGCCCCCATCCCCCCGGTGCCCGACGTCGACGCGCACCCCGACATCTTTGCCGCCGGGGTCGATCGCGTTCAGGCCTCGCTGACGAACGAGCAGCGGGCCCTCCGCAGTACGCCGCCGGCAACCACGTGTTGGAAATATGCCCTAGAGGCAATAATAAAAGGATTATTATTACATTTCCTTGTTCATGATAATTGTCTTTTATTCATGCTATAATTGTATTATCCGGAAATCGTAATACACGTGTGAATATATAGACCACAACATGTCCCTAGTGAGCCTCTAGTTGACTAGCTCGTTGATCAACAGATAGTCATGGTTTTCTGACTATGGACATTGGATGTCATTGTTAACGGGATCACATCATTAGGAGAATGATGTGATGGACAAGACCCAATCCTAAGCATAGCACAAGATCGTGTAGTTCGTTTGCTAGAGCTTTTCCAATGTCAAGTATCTTTTCCTTAGACCATGAGACCGTGTAACTCCCGGATACCGTAGGAGTGCTTTGGGTGTACCAAGCATCACAACGTAACTGGGTGACTATAAAGGTATACTACGGGTATCTCCGAAAGTGTCTGTTGGGTTGACACGGATCGAGACTGGGATTTGTCACTCTGTATGACGGAGAGGTATCTCTGGGCCCACTCGGTAATGCATCATCATAATGAGCTCAAAGTGACCAAGTGTCTGGTCACGGGTTCATGCGTTACGGTATGAGTAAAGTGACTTGCCGGTAACGAGATTGAACGAGGTATTGGGATACCGACGATCGAATCTCGGGCAAGTAACATACCGATTGACAAAGGGAATTGTATACGGGGTTGCTTGAATCCTCAACATCGTGGTTCATCCGATGAGATCATCGAGGAGCATGTGGGAGCCAACATGGGTATCCATATCCCGTTGTAGGTTATTGGCCGGAGAGTCGTCTCGGTCATGTCTGCGTGTCTCCCGAACCCGTAGGGTCTACACACTTAAGGTTCAGTGACGCTAGGGTTGTAGAGATATTAGTATGCAGCAAACCGAAAGTTGTTAGGAGTCTCGGATGAGATCCTGGACGTCACGAGGAGTTCCGAAATGGTCCAGAGATAAAGAATTATATATGGGAAGTCAAGTTTCGGCCATCGGGTAAGTTTCGGGGGTCACCGGTATTGTACCGGGACCACCGGAAGGGTCCCGGGGGGTCCACTAGGTGGGGCCACCTATCCCGGAGGGCCCCATGGGCTGAAGTGGGAGGGGACCAGCCCCTGGTGGGCTGGTGTGCCCCCCCTTGGGCCCCCTCTGCGCCTAGGGTTGGGAACCCTAGGGGAGGGGGCGCCTCCACTTGCCTTGGGGGGCAAGGCACCCCCTTGGCCATCGCCCCCCTAGGAGATCCCATCTCCTAGGGCCGGCGCCCCCCTGGGGACCCTATATATAGAGGGGGGAGGGAGGGCAGCCGCACCCTTGCACTTGGCGCCTCCCTTCCCCCTTGCTACACCTCTCTCCCCCGTAGACGCTTGGTGAAGCCCTATCGGGATCCCTGCTGCATCCACCATCACGCCGTCGTGCTGCTGGATCTTCATCAACCTCTCCTTCCCCCTTGCTGGATCAAGAAGGAGGAGACGTCACGCTGACCATACGTGTGTTGAACGCGGATGTGCCGTTCGTTCGGCGCTAGGATCTCCGGTGATTTGGATCACGAAGAGTACGACTCCCTCAACCCCGTTCTCTTGAACGCTTCCGCTCGATCTACAAGGGTATGTAGATGCACTCCTCTCTCTTGTTGCTAGATGAACTCATAGATTGATCTTGGTGAAACCGTAGGAAATTTTTTGTTTTCTGCAACGTTCCCCAACAGTGGCATCATGAGCTAGGTCTATGCGTAGTTCTCTTTGCACGAGTAGAACACAAATCTGTTGTGTGCGTAGATGTTGTCAACTTTCTTGCCACTACTAGTCTTATTTTGCTTCAGCGGTATTGTGGGATGAAACGGCTCGGACCGACCTTACACGTACGCTTACGTGAGACAGGTTCCACCGACTGACATGCACTAGTTACATAAGGTGGCTAGCGGGTGTCTGTCTCTCCCACTTTAGTTGGAGCGGATCGATGAAAAGGGTCCTTATGAAGGATAAATAGAAGTTGACAAATCACGTTGTGGCTTTTTCGTAGGTAAGAAAACGTTCTTGCTAGAATCCTATTGCAGCCACGTAAAATATGCAACAACAATTAGAGGACGTCTAACTTGTTTTTGCAGCAATTGCTTTGTGATGTGATATGGCCAAAAGTTTTGATGAATGATGAATGATATATTGTGATGTATGAGATCATGTTCTTGTAATAGGAATCACGACTTGCATGTCGATGAGTATGACAACCGGTAGGAGCCATAGGAGTTGTCTTAATTATTGTATGACCTGCGTGTCAATGATTTAATGCCATGTAATTACTTTACTTTATTGCTAAATCGTTAGCTATAGTAGTAGAAGTAATAGTTGGCGAGCAACTTCATGGAGACACGATGATGGAGATCATGATGATGGAGATCATGGTGTCATGCCGGTGACGAAGATGATCATGGAGCCCCGAAGATGGAGATCAAAGGAGCTATATGATATTGGCCATATCATGTCACTACTATTTGATTGCATGTGATGTTTATCATGTTTTTTGCATCTTGTTTACTTAGAACGACGGTAGTAAATAAGATGATCCCTCATAATAATTTCAAGAAAGTGTTCCCCCTAACTGTGCGCCGTTGCGACAGTTCGTTGTTTCGAAGCACCACGTGATGATCGGGTGTGATAGATTCTAATGTTCACATACAACGGGTGTAAGACAGATTTACACATGCAAAACACTTAGGTTAACTTGACGAGCCTAGCATGTACAGACATGGCCTCGGAACACAGAGACAGAAAGGTCGAACATGAGTCGTATGGAAGATACGATCAACATGAAGATGTTCACCGATGATGACTAGTCTGTCTCACGTGATGATCGGACACGGCCTAGTCGACTCGGATCATGTAACGCTTAGATGACTACAGGGATGTCTAATCTGAGTGGGAGTTCATTAAATAATTTGATTAGATGAACTTAATTATCATGAACTTAGTCTAAAATCTTTGCAAAAAATGTCTTGTAGATCAAATGGCCAACCCTCATGCCAACATGAACTTCAACGCGTTCCTAGAGAAAACCAAGTTGAGATGATGGCAGCAACTATACGGACTGGGTCCGGAACCTGGGGATCATCCTCATAGCTGCCAAGAAAGCATATGTCCTTGAAGCACCGTTAGGTGACCCACCTGCTCTCCCAGCACTGCAAGACGATTTGAACGTTTGGCAGACACGTGCTGATGATTACTCCCTCGTTCAGTGTGGCATGCTTTACAGCTTAGAATCGGGGCTCCAAAAGCATTTTGAGCAACACGAAGCATATGAGATGTTCGAGGAGCTGAAAATGGTTTTCCAAGCTCGCACCCGGATCGAGAGATATGAAGTCTTCGACAAGTTCTATAGTTGTAAGATGGAGGAAAATAGTTCTGTCAGTGAGCACATACTCAAAATGTCTGGGTTGCACAGCCGCCTGTCCCAGCTGGACATTAACCTCCCGGACAAGGCGGTCATTGACAGAATCCTTCAGTCGCTCCCACCGAGCTACAAGAGCTTTGTGATGAACTACAATATGCAGGGGATGGTGAAAACTATTCCTGAAGTATTTTCAATGCTGAAGTCAGCAAAGGTAGAAATCAAAAAGGAACATCAACTGTTGATGGTCAATAAAACCACCAAGTTCAAGAAAGGCAAGGGTAAGAAGAACTTCAAGAAGGACGGCAAGGATGTTGCCGCGCCCGGTAAGCCAGTTGACGGGAAGAAGTCAAAGAATGGACCCAAGCCTGAAACTGAGTGCTTTTATTGCAAAGGGAAGGGTCACTAGAAGCGGAACTGCCCCAAATACTTAGCGGACAAGAAGGCCGGCAACACTAAAGGTATAGATATACATGTAATTGATGTGTACCTTACCAGTGCTCGTAGTAGCTCCTGGGTATTTGATACCGGTGCCGTTGCTCATATTTGTAACTCAAAGCAGGAGCTGCGCAATAAGCGGAGACTGGCGAAGGACAAGGTGACGATGCGCGTCGGGAATGGTTCCAAGGTCGATGTGATCGCCGTCGGCACGCTACCTCTGCATTTACCTACGGGATTAGTTTTAAACCTCAATAATTATTATTTAGTGCCAAGTTTGAGCATGAACATTGTATCTGGATCTCGTTTAATACGAGATGGCTACTCATTTAAATCCGAGAATAATGGTTGTTCTATTTATATGAGAGATATGTTTTATGGTCATGCCCCGATGGTCAATGGTTTATTCTTAATGAATCTCGAACGTAATGTTACACATATTCATAGTGTGAATACCAAAAGATGTAAAGTTGATAACGTCAAGCGCATGAAGAAGCTCCATGTTGATGGACTTTTAGAGTCTCTCGATTATGAATCATTTGATACATGCGAACCATGCCTCATGGGCAAAATGACCAAGACTTCGTTCTCCAGAACAATGGAGCGAGCAACCAACTTATTGGAAATCATACATACCGATGTGTGCGGTCCAATGAGCGTTGAGGCTCGCGGAGGATATCGTTATGTTCTCACTCTCACTGATGACTTGAGTAGATATGTGTATGTCTACTTGATGAAACACAAGTCTGAGACCTTTAAAAAGTTCAAGGAATTTCAGAATGAGGTAGAGAATCAACGTGACCGAAAGATAAAGTTCTTACGATCAGATCATGGAGGAGAATATTTAAGTCACGAATTTGGTACACACTTAAGGAAATGTGGAATCGTTTCACAACTCACGCCGCCTGGAACACCTCAGCGTAACGGTGTGTCCGAACGTCGTAATCGCACTCTATTGGATATGGTGCGATCTATGATGTCTCTTACCGATTTACCGCTATCATTTTGGGGATACGCTCTAGAGACAGCTACATTCACTTTAAATAGGGCTCCGTCTAAATCCGTTGAGACGACACCGTATGAATTATGGTTTGGGAAGAAACCTAAGCTGTCGTTTCTAAAAGTTTGGGGATGCGATGCTTATGTCAAGAAACTTCAACCTGAAAAGCTCGAACCCAAGTCGGAAAAATGCGTCTTCATAGGATACCCTAAGGAAACCATTGGGTATACCTTCTACTTAAGATCCAAGGGCAAGATCTTTGTTGCCAAGAACGGATCCTTTCTGGAAAAAGAGTTTCTCTCGAAAGGAGTAAGTGGGAGGAAAGTAGAACTCGATGAAGTACTACCTCTTGAACCGGAAAGTAGTGCAGCTCAGGAAAATGTTCCTGTGGTGCCTACACCGACTGGAGAGAAAATTAATGATGATGATCAAGATACTTCGGATCAAGTTGCTACTGAACTTTGTAGGTCCACAAGGACACGTCCCACACCAGAGTGGTATGGCAACCCTGTCCTGGAAATCATGTTGTTAGACAACGGTGAACCTTCGAACTATGAAGAAGCAATGGCGGGCCCAGATTTCAATAAATGGCTTGAAGCCATGCAATCCGAGATAGGATCCATGTATGAAAACGAAGTATGGACTTTGACAGACTTGCCCGATGATCGGCGAGCGATAGAAAACAAATGGATCTTTAAGAAGAAGACGGACGCGGATGGTAATGTTACCATCTATAAAGCTCGACTTGTCGCTAAGGGTTATCGACAAGTTCAAGGGGTTGACTACGATGAGACATTCTCTCCCGTAGCGAAGCTAAAGTCCGTCCGAATCATGTTAGCAATTGTCGCATACTATGATTATGAGATATGGCAGATGGACGTCAAAACGGCATTCCTTAACGGACATCTTAAGGAAGAACTGTATATGATGCAGCCGGAAGGTTTTGTTGATCCTAAGAATGCTAACAAGGTGTGCAAGCTCCAGCGATCCATTTATGGGCTAGTGCAAGCATCTCGGAGTTGGAACATTCACTTTGATGAGATGATCAAAGCGTTTGGGTTTATGCAGACTTATGGAGAAGCCTGCATTTACAAGAAAGTGAGTGGGAGCTCTGTAGCATTTCTCATATTATATGTAGATGACATACTTTTGATGGGAAATGATATAGAACTTTTGGAAGCATTAAGGCCTACTTGAATAAGTGTTTTTCAATGAAGGACCTTGGAGAAGTTGCTTACATATTAGGCATCAAGATCTATAGGGATAGATCGAGACGCCTCATAGGTCTTTCACAAAGCACATACCTTGATAAGATATTGAAGAAGTTCAATATGGATCAGTCCAAGATAGGGTTCTTGCCTGTATTGAAGGTGTGAGATTGAGCTCGGCTCAATGCCCGACCACGGCAGAAGATAAAGAAGAGATGAGTGTCATCCCCTATGCCTCAGCCATAGGATCTATTATGTATGTCATGCTGTGTACCAAACCTGATGTAAACCTTGTCGTAAGTTTGGTAGGAAGGTACCAAAGTAATCCTGGCAAGGAACACTAGACATCGGTCAAGAATATCCTAAAGTACCTGAAAAGGATAAAGGACATGTTTCTCGTCTATGGAGGTGACGAAGAGCTCGTCGTAAAGGGTTACGTCGACGCTAGCTTCGACACAGATCTGGATGACTCTAAGTCACAAACCAGATATGTGTATATGTTGAATCGTGGAGCAGTAAGCTGGTGCAATTGCAAGCAGAGATTCGTGGCGGGATCTACATGTGAAGCGGAGTACATGGCAGCCTCGGAGGCAGCGCATGAAGCAATATGGATGAAGGAGTTCATCACCGACCTAGGAGTCATACCCAATGCGTCGGGGCCGATCACTCTCTTCTGTGACAACACTGGAGCTATTGCCCTTGCCAAGGAGCCCATGTTTCACAAGAAGACCAGGCACATCAAGCGTCGTTTCAACTGCATCCGTGAAAATGTTCAAGATGGAGACATAGATATTTGCAAAGTACATACGGATTTGAATGTCGCAGATCCGTTGACTAAACCTCTTCCGCGAGCAAAACATGATCAACACCAGAACTCTATGGGTGTTCGATTCATCACAATATAACTAGATTATTGACTCTAGTGCAAGTGGGAGACTGTTGGAAATATGCCCTAGAGGCAATAATAAAAGGATTATTATTATATTTCCTTGTTCATGATAATTGTCTTTTATTCATGCTATAATTGTATTATCCGGAAATCGTAATACACGTGTGAATACATAGACCACAACATGTCCCTAGTGAGCCTCTAGTTGACTAGCTCATTGATCAACAGATAGTCATGGTTTCCTGACAATGGACATTGGATGTCATTGATAACGGGATCACATCATTAGGAGAATGATGTGATGGACAAGACCCAATCCTAAGCATAGCACAAGATCGTGTAGTTCGTTTGCTAGAGCTTTTCCAATGTCAAGTATCTTTTCCTTAGACCATGAGATCGTGTAACTCCCGGATACCGTAGGAGTGCTTTGGGTGTACCAAGCATCACAACGTAACTGGGTGACTATAAAGGTATACTACGGGTATCTCCGAAAGTGTCTGTTGGGTTGACACGGATCGAGACTGGGATTTGTCACTCTGTATGACGGAGAGGTATCTCTGGGCCCACTCGGTAATGCATCATCATAATGAGCTCAAAGTGACCAAGTGTCTGGTCACGGGATCATGCATTATGGTACGAGTAAAGTGACTTGCCGGTAACGAGATTGAACGAGGTATTGGGATACTGACGATCGAATCTCGGGCAAGTAACATACCGATTGACAAAGGGAATTGCATACGGGGTTGCTTGAATCCTCGACATCGTGGTTCATCCGATGAGATCATCGAGGATCATGTGGGAGCCAACATGGGTATCCAGATCCCGCTGTTGGTTATTGGCCGGAGAGCCGTCTCGGTCATGTCTGCGTGTCTCCCGAACCCGTAGGGTCTACACACTTAAGGTTCGGTGACGCTAGGGTTGTAGAGATATTAGTATGCAGCAAACCGAAAGTTGTCCAGAGTCTCGGATGAGATCCCAGACGTCACGAGGAGTTCCGAAATATTCCGGAGGTAAAGAATTATATATGGGAAGTCAAGTTTCGGCCATCGGGAAAGTTTCGGGGGTCACCGGTATTGTACCGGGACCACCGGAAGGGTCCCGGGGGGTCCACCGGGTGGGGCCACCTATCCCGGAGAGCCCCATGGGCTGAAGTGGAAGGGGAACCAGCCCCTGGTGGGCTGGTGCGCCCCCCCTTGGCCCCCCTGCGCCTAGGGTTGGGAACCCTAGGGGAGGGGGCGCCTCCACTTGTCTTGGGGGGCAAGGCACCCCCTTGGCCGCCGCCCCCCTAGGAGATCCCATCTCCTAGGGCTGGCGCCCCCCTGGGGACCCTATATATAGAGGGGGGAGGGAGGGCAGCCGCACCCTTGCACTTGGCGCCTCCCTCCCCCCTTGCTACACCTCTCTCTCCCGCAGACGCTTGGCGAAGCCCTGCCGGGATCCCTGCTGCATCCACCACCACGCCGTCGTGCTGCTGGATCTTCATCAACCTCTCCTTCCCCCTTGATGGATCAAGAAGGAGGAGACGTCACACTGATCGTACGTGTGTTGAACGCGGAGGTGCCGTCCGTTCGGCGCTAGGATCTCCGGTGATTTGGATCACGACGAGTACGACTCCCTCAACCCCGTTCTCTTGAACGCTTCCGCTCGATCTACAAGGGTATGTAGATGCACTCCTCTCTCTCGTTGCTAGATGAACTCATAGATTGATCTTGGTGAAACCGTAGGAAATTTTTTGTTTTCTGCAACGTTCCCCAACACCACGAGGCATGGGCAGCGTAATTCCAACACCCGCAGGAAAACATGAAGTTCCTCATCATTATGTCTAAAATCTAGCCCCTCTCTGAAGTTTTCATATTTTGCGTATTGTCCAATTGTGTGGTCGATACTATATTTGCGTATGCAAGTCTTATCTAGTTTGAACCTGACTTGCTTTGACTCCCATGCGTGTTGCTTCTTATGTTGAGATTGTAATATGTGAATGCCCAACATGAGAATTGTGAGATCATTTTGTTTGTTTGTTTATTTTTTCCATGTTCCGCTTTTACTTTTGTAGATACTTATAGGAGCATCTACATCTAGACTTGGCAAATCCGACCTCCTAAACGTTGCAGGCAGCGTGGGATAACCCCTCAAAAGTCGAGCCGAACAACCACACTCCTCGTATCAAAACCTCAAATCTATGCACATCGATCATACACATGAATACCACACATAAATAACATTTGTTCGTAGCAAAAATACATTGTTTGAACATAAAATTTATTTGAAGTGCACAATTCAAACCTAAACTCTTTCCACTGTTGGTCAACACATGGTCGACAAGAGCATTGAGTAGTTGCACATGCACCTGTTGATCTCAAAGATTTTGATGCATCTCCAAAAAATTCTGGATATGGTATGCATCTTGTTCCGGAATGTGTACTTGTACTCCAGACTTCTCGAAATCATGGGTTCAGGCTGCCCCTTCACACTCGTTCTCGATAATCATATTGGGCAAAATGACACAACATGTCATCAGCCGTCACAAAGTTTCTTATCGCCACATCATTGCAGTTTAATGGACAATACACCAACGAGCCCGGAGCACTCCAAATTTCCTCTCCACATCCTTCCTAGTTGCTTCTTGCATTGTTGCAAAGTGGCTTTATTTGCTGCCACGGGGATCGGGTATGCTCTTCACAAATGCACCCACCAACGATAGATGCCATCGACAAGGGAGTACTCCCTCCGTCCGTGAATAAATGTGCATTTGGCACTTAAAATTTATCCACAAAAGAGTGTACTTCTATATTCTCAATGCACTTTAAAGTAGAAAAAATGATTCTCTCTCATCATACGGTAACCAAGACCAATAACATTGCCCACATGGTCTCCTCACTTTCTACATACACTTAGGTTGGTCATAATGGTAGTATCATAGCCAATATCATGCATGTCAAGTAGATAATTTTGATTAGGTGTCAGAGAATTAAATGAAGAAAGAGATAATTGAGTATCATATCATGATACTGTTGGAAATATGCCCTAGAGGCAATAATAAAAGTATTATTATTATATTTCCTTGTTCATGATAATTGTCTTTTATTCATGCTATAACTGTATTATCCGGAAATCGTAATACACGTGTGAATACATAGACCACAATATGTCCCTAGTGAGCCTCTAGTTGACTAGCTCGTTGTGATCAACAGATAGTCATGGTTTCCTGGCCATGGACATTGGATGTCGTTGATAACGGGATCACATCATTAGGAGAATGATGTGATGGACAAGACCCAATCCTAAGACTAGCACAAAAGATCGTGTAGTTCATTTGCTAGAGCTTTGCCAATGTCAAGTATCTCTTCCTTCGACCATGAGAGCGTGTAACTCCTGGATACCGTAGGAGTGCTTTGGGTGTATCAAACGTCACAATGTAACTGGGTGACTATAAAGGTGCACTACAGGTATCTCCGAAAATATCTATTGTTTTATGCGGATCGAGACTGGGATTTGTCACTCCGTGTAAACGGAGAGGTATCTCTGGGCCCACTCGGTAGGACATCATCATATGCGCAATGTGACCAAGGAGTTGATCACGGGATGATGTGTTATGGAACGAGTAAAGTGACTTGCCGGTAACGAGATTGAACAAGGTATTGGATACCGACGATCGAATCTCGGGCAAGTAACATACCGATAGACAAAGGGAATTGAATACGGGATTGATTAAGTCCTTGACATCGTGGTTCATCCGATGAGATCATCGTGGAACATGTGGGAGCCATCATGGGTATCCAGATCCCGCTGTTGGTTATTGACCGGAGAACGTCTCGGTCATGTCTACATGTCTCCCGAACCCGTAGGGTCTACACACTTAAGGTTCGATGACGCTAGGGTTATAAAGGAAGTTTGTATGTGGTTACCGAATGTTGTTCGGAGTCCCGGATGAGATCCCGGACATCACGAGGAGTTCCGGAATGGTCCGGAGGTAAAGATTTATATATGGGAAGTCCTATTTTGGCCACCGGAAAATGTTCGGGATTTTTCGGTATTGTACCGGGAAGGTTCTAGAAGGTTCCGGAGTGGGGCCCACCTGCATGGGGGGACCCACATGGACGTGGGTAGTGGGGGAAAGGCCCCACACCCCTGGTCAAGGCGCACCAAGATCCCCCCTTAGAAGGAATAAGATCATATCCCAAAGGGATAAGATCAAGATCCCTAAAAAGGGGGGATAACAATCGGTGGGGAAGGAAATAATGAGATTTCTTTCCTCCCACCTTGGCCAACGCCCCAATGGACTTGGAGGGCAAGAAACCAGCCCCTCACCCCTATATATAGTGGGGAGGCGCATGGGAGCTATACACGAAGTTCTGGCGCAGCCCTCCCCCTCTCACAAGTACTCCTCCTCTCCCGCGGTGCTTGGCGAAGCCCTACAGGATTGCCACGCTCCTCCACCACCACCACGCCGTTGTGCTGCTGCTGGATGGAGTCTTCCTCAACCTCTCCCTCTCTCCTTGCTGGATCAAGGCGTGGGAGACGTCACCGGGCTGTACGTGTGTTGAACGCGGAGGTGCCGTGCGTTCGGCACTTGATCATCGGTGATTTGAATCACGACGAGTACGACTTCATCAACCCCGTTCACTTGAACGCTTCCGCTTAGCGATCTACAAGGGTATGTAGATGCACTCTCTTTCTACTCATTGCTGGTCTCTCCATAGATAGATCTTGGTGACACGTAGGAAAATTTTGAATTTCTGCTACGTTCCCCAACAGTGGCATCATGAGCTAGGTCTATTGCGTAGATTCTTTGCACGAGTAGAACACAAAGTAGTTGTGGGCATTGATGTTGTTCAATATGCTTACCGTTACTAGTCCAATCTTGTTTCGACGGTATTGTGGGATGAAGCGGCCCGGACTGACCTTACACGTACTCTTACGTGAGACAGGTTCCACCGATTGACATGCACTTGGTGCATAAGGTGGCTAGCGGGTGCCAGTCTCTCCCACTTTAGTCGGAACGGATTCGATGAAAAGGGTTCTTATGAAGGGTAAATAGCAATTGGCATATCACGTTGTGGTCTTGCGTAGGTAAGAAACGTTCTTGCTAGAAACCCATAGCAGCCACGTAAAACATGCAACAACAATTAGAGAACGTCTAACTTGTTTTTGCAGGGTATGCTATGTGATGTGATATGGCCAAGAAGAATGTGATGAATGATATGTGATGTATGAGATTGATCATGTTCTTGTAATAGGATTCACGACTTGCATGTCGATGAGTATGACAACCGGCAGGAGCCATAGGAGTTGTCTTTATTTATTGTATGACCTGCGTGTCATTGAAGAACGCCATGTAAACTACTTTACTTTATTGCT
Source organism: Triticum dicoccoides (assembly GCF_002162155.2). Taxonomy (NCBI): domain Eukaryota; kingdom Viridiplantae; phylum Streptophyta; class Magnoliopsida; order Poales; family Poaceae; genus Triticum; species Triticum dicoccoides. Next base: position 669,719,459 of record NC_041389.1, on the reverse strand, counting down.
AAATGCGTTAGTCATAGAAGTAGAAGTAGTCGTTGGCGTGACAACTTCATGAAGACACGATGATGGAGATCATGATGATGGAGATCATGGTGTCGTGCCGGTGACGATGATGATCATGGAGCCCCGAAGATGAAGATCAAAAGGAGCAAAATGATATTGGCCATATCATGTCACTATTTGATTGCATGTGATGTTTATCATGTTTATGCATCTTGTTTGCTTAGGACGACGGTAGTAAATAAGATGATCCCTTACAAAATTTCAAGAAGTGTTCTCCCCTAACTGTGCACCATTGCTACAGTTCGTCGCTTCTAAGCACCACGTGATGATCGGGTGTGATGGATTCTTACGTTCACATACAACGGGTGTAAGACAGTTTTACACAGCGAAAACACTTAGGATTAACTTGACGAGCCTAGCATGTGCAGACATGGCCTCGGAACACGGAGACCGAAAGGTCGAGCATGAGTCGTATGGTAGATACGATCAACATGAAGATGTTCACCGATGATGACTAGTCCGTCTCACGTGATGATCGGACACGGCCTAGTTGACTCGGATCATGTGATCACTTAGATGACCAAAGGGATGTCTATCTAAGTGGGAGTTCATAAGATGAACTTAATTATCCTGAACATAGTCAAAAGACCTTTTGCAAATTATGTCGTAAGCTCGCGCTTTAGTTCCACTGTTTAGATATGTTCCTAGAGAAAATATAGTTGAAAGTTGATAGTAGCGATTATGCGATCAGTAGAAAGCTTATGTCCTTAATGCACCGCTCAGTGTGCTGAACCCCAACGTCGTTTGTCGATGTTGCGAACATCGGACATACACGTTTTGATAACTACGTGATAGTTCAATTAAATGGTTTAAGTAGAGGCACCAAAGACGTTTTTGAAACGTCGCGGAACATATGAGATGTTTCGAGGGCTGAAATTGGGATTTCAGGCTCGTGCCCACGTCAAGAGGTATAAGACCTCCGACGATTTTCTTAGCCTTCAAACTAAGGGAGAAAAGCTCGTCGTTGAGCTTGTGCTCAGATTGTCTGAGCACAACAATCACTTGAATCGAGTGGGAGTTGATCCTCCAGATGAGATAGTGATGTTTCCCCAAAGTCATTGCCACCAAGCTGCTAGAGCTTCGTGATTAACTATAACATATCAGGGATAGATATGATGATCCTTGAAATATTCATGATGTTTGACACCGCGAAAGTAGAAATCAAGAAGGAGCATCAATTGTTGATGGTTGGTGAAACCACTAGTTTCAAGAAGGGCAAGGGAACAAAGGGATACTTCATGAAACGGCAATTCAGCTGCTGCTCTAGTGAAGAAACCCAAGGTTGAACCCAAACCCGAGACTAAGTGCTTCTGTAATAAGGGGAACAACCACTGGAGCAGCATTACCCTAGATACTTGGTAGATGAGAAGGCTGGCAAGGTCGATAGAAGTATATTGGATATACATTACGTTAATGTGTACTTTACTAGTACTCCTAGTAGCACCAGGGTATTGGATACCGGTTCGGTTGCTAAGTGTTAGTAACTCGAAATAAAAGCTACGAAATAAACGGAGACTAGCTAAAGGTGAGCTGACGATATATGTTGGAAGTGTTTCCAAGGTTGATATGATCAAGCATCGCACTCTCCCTCTACCACCGAGATTGGTGTTTGCGTTGAGCATAGACATGATTGGATTATGTCTATCGCAATACGGTTATTCATTTAAGGAGAATAATGGTTACTCTATTTTTGAATAATACCTTCAATGGTCTTGCACCTAAAGGAATGGTTTATTGAATCTCGGTCATAGTGATACACATTTTCATGCCAAAAGATATAAGATAGTAATGATAGTACCACTTACTTGTGGCACTGCCATGTAAGTCATAATGGTATAAAACGCATGAAGAAGCTCCATGTTGATGGATCTTTGGACTCACTCGTTTTTGAAAAGTTTGAGACATGCGAACCATGTCTATTGGTGTATATGCATGAAGAAACTCCATGCAAATGGATCGTTCCGACTCACTTGATTTTGAATCACTTGAGATATGCAAATCATACCACATGGGCAAGATGACTGAAAAGCCTCATTTTCAGTAAGATGGAACAAGATAGCAACTTGTTGGAAGTAACACATTTTGATGTGTGCAGTCGAATGAGTGCTGAGGCATGCAGTGAATATCATTATGTTCTTACTTCACAGATGATTCGAGTAAATGTTGAGTATATTTACTTGATGAAACACAAGTCTGAATTATTGAATGGTTCAAGTAATTTCAGAGTGAAGTAGCAGATCATTGTGACAAGAGGATAAAATGTCTATGATATGATCATAGAGATGAATATCTGAGTTACGAGTTTTGGCACACAATTAAGACATTGTGGAAATTGTTTCGCAATTAATACCGCCTGGAACACCATAATGTTGTTGGGGAACGTAGCAGAAATTCAAAAATTTTCCTACGTATCACCAAGATCTATCTATGGAGAGACCAGCAACGAGTAGAAAGAGAGTGCATCTACATACCCTTGTAGATCGCTAAGCGGAAGCGTTCAAGTGAACGGGGTTGATGGAGTCGTACTCGTCGTGATTCAAATCACCGATGATCAAGTGCCGAACGGACGGCACCTCCGCGTTCAACACACGTACAGCCCGGTGACGTCTCCCACGCCTTGATCCAGCAAGGAGAGAGGGAGAGGTTGAGGAAGACTCCATCCAACAGCAGCACAACGGCGTGGTGGTGGTGGTGGAGGAGCGTGGCAATCCCGCAGGGCTTCGCCGAGCACCTACGGGAGAGGAGATGTGTCACGGGAGGGAGAGGGAGGCAACCAAAGGCCTTAGGTGTGATTGCTCCTCCTTTTCCCCACTATATATAGGGCCAAGGGAGAGGGGGAGGGCGCAGCCTTGCCCCCTCCTCCAAGGAAGGGGTGCGGCTAAGGATGGGGAGGAGTCCATCCTCCCCAAGGCACCTCGGAGGTGCCTTCCCCCTTTAGGACTCTTCCTTCTCCAAGTTTCCTTGCGCATGGGCCTCTTGGGGCTGGTGTCCTTGGCCCATGTAGGCCAAGGCGCACCCCCTACAGCCCATGTGGCCCCCCGGGGCAGGTGGCCCCACCCGGTGGGCCCCCGGGACCCTTCCGGTGGTCCCGGTACAATACCGATGACCCCGAAACTTGTCCCGATGGCCGAAACAGGACTTCCTATATATAAATCTTTACCTCCGGACCATTCCGGAACTCCTCGTGATGTCCGGGATCTCATCCGGGACTCCGAACAACATTCGGTAACCACATACAAGCTTCCTTTATAACCCTAGCATCATCGAACCTTAAGTGTGTAGACCCTACGGGTTCGGGAGACATGTAGACATGACCGAGACGTTCTCCAGTCAATAACCAACAGCGGGATCTGGATACCCATGTTGGCTCCCACATGTTCCACGATGATCTCATCGGATGAACCACGATGTCAAGGACTCAATCGATCCCGTATACAATTCCCTTTGTCTAGCGGTATTTTACTTGCCCGAGATTCGATCGTCGGTATCCAATACCTTGTTCAATCTCGTTACCGGCAAGTCACTTTACTCGTTCCGTAACACATCATCCCGTGATCAACTCCTTGGTCACATTGCGCATATGATGATGTCCTACCGAGTGGGCCCAGAGATACCTCTCCGTTTACACGGAGTGACAAATCCCAGTCTCGATCCGCATAAAACAATAGATACTTTCGGAGATACCTGTAGTGCACCTTTATAGTCACCCAGTTACGTTGTGACGTTTGATACACTCAAAGCACTCCTACGGTATCCAGGAGTTACACGATCTCATGGTCAAAGGAAGAGATACTTGACATAGGCAAAGCTCTAGCAAATGAACTACTCGATCTTTTGTGCTAGTCTTAGGATTGGGTCTTGTCCATCACATCATTCTCCTAATGATGTGATCCCGTTATCAACGACATCCAATGTCCATAGCCAGGAAACCATGACTATCTGTTGATCACAACGAGCTAGTCAACTAGAGGCTCACTAGGGACATATTGTGGTCTATGTATTCACACGTGTATTACGATTTCCGGATAATACAGTTATAGCATGAATAAAAGACAATTATCATGAACAAGGAAATATAATAATAATACTTTTATTATTGCCTCTAGGGCATATTTCCAACACGAAATAGCACTTCCTATATATAATTCTTTACCTCCGGACCATTCCGGAACTCCTCGTGACGTCCGGGATCTCATCCGGGACTCCGAACAACATTCGGGTTTCTGCATATACATATCTTCATAACCCTAGCGTCACGGAACCTTAAGTGTGTAGACCCTATGGGTTCGGGAGACAAGCAGACATGACCGAGACGACTCTCCGGTCAATAACCAACAGCGGGATCTGGATACCCATGTTGGCTCCCACATGCTCCACGATGATCTCATCGGATGAACCACGATGTCGAGGATTTAATCAATCCCGTACGCTATTCCCTTTGTCTATCGATATGTTACTTGCCCGAGATTCGATCGTCGGTATCCCAATACCTTGTTCAATCTCGTTACCGGCAAGTCACTTTACTCGTACCGTAATGCATGATCCCGTGACCAGACACTTGGTCACTCTGAGCTCATTATGATGATGCATTACCGAGTGGGCCCAGTGATACCTCTCCGTCATACGGAGTGACAAATCCCAGTCTTGATCCATGTCACCCAACAGACACTTTCGGAGATACCCGTAGTCTACCTTTATAGTCACCCAGTTACTTTGTGACGTTTGGCATACCCAAAGCACTCCTACAGTATCCGGGAGTTACACGATCTCATGGTCTAAGGAAAAGATACTTGACATTAGAAAACTCTAGCAAACGAACTATACGATCTTGTGCTATGTTTAGGATTGGGTCTTGTCCATCACATCATTCTCCTAATGATGTGATCTCGTTATCAATGACATCCAGTGTCCATAGTCAGGAAATCATGACTATCTGTTGATCAACGAGCTAGTCAACTAGAGGCTCACTAGGGACACGTTGGTGTCTGTTATTCACACATGTATTACGATTTCCGGATAACACAATTATAGCATGAATAAAGACAATTATCATGAACAAGGAAATATAATAATAATGCTTTTATTATTGCCTCTAGGGCATATTTCCAACAGTCTCCCACTTGCACTAGAGTCAATAATCTAGTTACATTGTGATGAATCGAACACCCATGGAATTCTGGTGTTGATCATGTTTTGCTCTAGGGAGAGGTTTAGTCAACGGATCTGCTACATTCAGGTCCGTATGTACTTTACAAATCTCTATGTCTCCATCTTGAACATTTTCACGAATGGAGTTGAAGCGACGCTTGATGTGCCTTGTCTTCTTGTGAAACCTGGGCTCCTTGGCAAGTGCAATAGCTCCAGTGTTGTCATAGAAGAGCTTGATCGGCCCCGACGCATTGGGTATAACTCCTAGGTCGGTGATGAACTCCTTCACCCATATTGCTTCATGTGCTGCCTCCGAGGCTGCCATGTACTCCGCTTCACATGTAGATCCCGCCACGATGCTTTGCTTGCAACTGCACCAGCTTACTGCCCCACCATTCAAAATATACACATATCCGGTTTGTGACTTAGAGTCATCCAGATCTGTGTCGAAGCTAGCGTCGACGTAACCCTTTATGACGAGCTCTTCGTCACCTCCATAAACGAGAAACATTTCCTTAGTCCTTTTCAGGTACTTCAGGATATTCTTGACCGCTGTCCAGTGTTCCTTGCCAAGATTACTTTGGTACCTTCCTACCAAACTTACGGCAAGGTTAACATCAGGTCTGGTACACAGCATGGCATACATGATAGAACCTATGGCTGAGGCATAGGGGATGACGCTCATCTCTTCTATATCTTCTGCCGTGGTCGGACATTGAGCTGAGCTCAATTTCATACCTTGCAACACAGGCAAGAACCCCTTCTTGGATTGATCCATATTGAACTTCTTCAATATCTTATCAAGGTATGTGCTTTGTGAAAGACCTATGAGGCGTCTCGATCTATCTCTATAGATTTTGATGCCTAATATATAAGCAGCTTCTCCAAGGTCCTTCATTGAAAAACTTTTATTCAAGTAGGCCTTGATGCTGTCCAAGAGTTCTATATCATTTCCCATCAAAAATATGTCATCTACATATAATATGAGAAATGCTACAGAGCTCCCACTCACTTTCTTGTAAACGCAGGCTTCTCCATAAGTCTGTGTAAACCCAAACGCTTTGATCATCTCATCAAAGCGAATGTTCCAACTCCGAGATGCTTGCACCAGCCCATAAATCGAGCGTTGGAGCTTGCACACTTTGTCAGCATTCTTAGGATCGACAAAACCTTCCGGCTGCATCATATACAATTCTTCCTTAAGGAAACCATTAAGGAATGCCGTTTTGACGTCCATTTGCCATATTTCGTAATCATAGAATGCGGCAATTGCTAACATGATTCGGACGGACTTCAGCTTCGCTACCGGTGAGAAAGTCTCATCGTAGTCAACCCCTTGAACCTGTTGATAACCCTTAGCGACAAGCCGAGCTTTATAGATGGTCACATTACCATCCGCGTCTGTCTTCTTCTTAAAGATCCATTTATTTTCTATGGCTCGCCGCTCAACGGGCAAGTCAGTCAAAGTCCATACTTTGTTTTCATACATGGATCCTATCTCGGATTTCATGGCTTCCAGCCACTTGTAGGAATCCGGGCCCGCCATTGCTTCTTCATAGTTCGAAGGTTCACCATTGTCTAACAGCATGATTTCCAAGACAGGGTTGCCGTACCACTCTGGTGCGGAACGTGTCCTTGTGGACCTTCGAATTTCAGTAGGAGCTTGATCAGAAGTATCTTGATCATTATCATTAACTTCCTCTCTAGTCGGTGCTGGCACCTCAGGAACATTTTCTTGAGTTGCGCCTTTTTCCGGTTCAAGAGGCAATACTTCATCAAGCTCTACTTTCCTCCCACTTACTTCTTTCGAGAGAAACTCTTTCTCCAGAAAGGACCCATTCTTGGCAACAAAGATCTTGCCTTCGGATCTGAGGTAGAAGGTGTACCCAATAGTTTCTTTTGGGTATCCTATGAAGACGCATTTTTCCGACTTGGGTTCGAGCTTTTCAGGTTGAAGTTTCTTGACATAAGCATCGCATCCCCAAACTTTTAGAAACGACAGCTTAGGTTTCTTCCCAAACCACAATTCATACGGTGTCGTCTCAACGGATTTTGACGGAGCCCTATTTAAAGTGAATGCGGCAGTCTCTAAAGCATAGCCCCAAAAAGAAAGCGGTAAATCGGTAAGAGACATCATAGATCGCACCATATCTAACAGAGTGCGATTACGACGTTCGGACACACCATTACGCTGAGGTGTTCCAGGCGGCATGAGTTGTGAAACTATTCCACATTTTCTTAAGTGTGCCCCAAACTCGTGACTCAAGTATTCTCCTCCACGATCTGATCGCAGAAACTTGATTTTCCTGTCACGTTGATTTTCAACCTCCCTCTGAAATTCCTTGAACTTTTCAAAGGTTTCAGACTTGTGTTTCATTAAGTAGATATACCCATACCTACTTAAATCATCAGTGAGGGTGAGAACATAACGATAGCCACCGCGAGCCTCAACACTCATTGGACCGCACACATCAGTATGTATGATTTCCAATAAGTCGGTTGCTCGCTCCATTGTTCCTGAGAACGGAGTCTTGGTCATTTTACCCATAAGGCATGGTTCGCACGTGTCAAATGATTCATAATCAAGAGACTCTAAAAGTCCATCAGCATGGAGCTTCTTCATGCGTTTGACACCTATGTGACCAAGGCGGCAGTGCCACAAGTATGTGGGACTATCATTATCAACCTTACTTCTTTTGGTACTCACATTATGAACATGTTTAGCATCACGTTCGAGATTCATAAAGAATAAACCATTCACCATAGGAGCATGACCATAAAACATATCTCTCATAAAATGGAACAACCATTATTCCCAGATTTAAAAGAGTAGCCATCTCGAATTAAACGAGATCCCGATACAATGTTCATGCTCAAAGCTGGCACTAAATAACAATTATTAAGGTTTAAAACTAATCCTGAAGGGAGATGCAGAGGTAGCGTGCCGACGGCGATCACATTGACCTTGGAACCATTCCCGACGCGCATCGTCACCTCGTCCTTTGCCAGTTTCCGCTTATTCCGCAGCCCCTGCTTTGAGTTACAAATGTGAGCAACTGCACCGGTATCAAATACCCAGGAGCCACTACGGGAACTAGTAAGGTACACATCAATTACATGTATATCACATATACCTTTTGTTTTGCCGGCCTTCTTATCCGCTAAGTACTTAGGGCAGTTCCGCTTCCAGTGACCGCTTCCCTTGCAATAAAAGCACTCAGTCTCGGGCTTGGGTCCATTCTTTGGCTTCTTCCCGGCAGCTTGCTTGCCGGGCGCGGCAACCTCCTTGCCGTCCTTCTTGAAGTTCTTTTTACCCTTGCCTTTCTTGAACTTAGTGGTTTTATTGACCATCAACACTTGATGTTCCTTCCTGACTTCTACCTCTGCTGATTTCAGCATAGAAAATACTTCAGGGATGGTCTTTTCCATCCCCTACATATTGAAGTTCATCACAAAGCTCTTGTAGCTTGGTGGAAGCAACTGGAGGATTCTGTCAATGACCGCATCATCCGGGAGATTAACTCCCAGCTGAGTCAAGCGGTTATGCAACCCAGACATAGTGAGTATGTGCTCACTGACAGAACTGTTTTCCTCCATCTTACAACTGAAGAATTTGTCGGAGACTTCATATCTCTCGACCCGGGCATGAGCTTGGAAAACCATTTTCAGCTCTTCGAACATCTCATATGCTCCATGTCTCTCAAAACGCTTTTGGAGCCCCGGCTCTAGGCTGTAAAGCATGCCGCACTGAACGAGGGAGTAGTCATCGGAATGTGCCTGCCAAGCGTTCATAACGTCTTGTTCCGCAGGGAGAACGGGTGCGTCACCAAGCGGTGCTTGTAGGACATAATCTTTCTTGGCAGCTATGAGGATGATCCTCAGGTTCCGGACCCAGTCCGTATAGTTGCTGCCATCGTCTTTCAGCTTAGTTTTCTCTAGGAACGCGTTGAAGTTGAGGACTACGTTGGCCATTTGATCTACAAGACATATTGCAAAGATTTTAGACTAAGTTCATGATAATTAAGTTCAACTAATCAAATTATTAGTGAACTCCCACTTAGATTAGACATCCCTCTAGTCATCTAAGTATTACATGATCCGAGTTAAACTAGACCGTGTCCGATCATCACGTGAGACGGACTAGTCAACATCGGTGAACATCTTCATGTTGATCGTATCTTCTATACGACTCATGCTCGACCTTTCGGTCTTCTATGTTCCGAGGCCATGTCTGTACATGCTAGGCTCGTCAAGTCAACCTAAGTGTTTGCATGTGTAAATCTGTCTTACACCCGTTGTATGTGAACGTCTGAATAAAACACCCGATCATCACGTGGTGTTTTGAAACAGCGAACTGTCGCAACGGTGCACAGTTAGGGGGAACACTTCTTGAATTTATTGTGAGGGATCATCTTATTTACTACCGTCGTTCTAAGTAAACAAGATGCAAAACATGATAAACATCACATGCAATCAAATAATAAACGTGACATGATATGGCCAATATCACATAGCTCCTTTGATCTCCATCTTGGGGCTCCATGATCATCTTGTCACCGGCTTGACACCATGATCTCCATCATCATGATCTCCATCATCGTGTCTCCATGAAATTGCTCGCCAACTATTACTTCTACTACTATGGCTAACGCGTTTAGCAATAAAGTAAAGTAATTTACATGGCGTTTCTTGATGACACGCAGGTCATTAAAAGAATAAAGACAACTCCTATGGCTCCTGCCGGTTGTCATACTCATCGACATGCAAGTCGTGAATCCTATTACAATAGCATGAACATCTCATACATCACATATAGATCATTCATCATTCATCACAACTTTGGCCATATCATATCACAAACCACTTGCTGCAAAAACAAGTTAGACGTCCTCTAATTGTTGTTGCAAGTTTTTACGTGGCTGAATTAGGGTTCTAGCAAGAACGTTTTCTTACCTACGTTAAAGCCACAACGTGATTTGTCAACTTCTATTTACCCTTCATAAGGACCCTGTTCATCGATTCCGCTCCAACTAAAGTAGGAGAGACAGACACCCGCCAGCCACCTTATGCAACTAGTGCATGTTAGTCGGTGGAACCGGTCTCACGTAAGCGTACGTGTAAGGTTGGTCCGGGCCGCTTCATCCCACAATACCGCTGAAGCAAGAAAGGACTAGTAACGGCAAGAAAGTTGACAAATCTACGCCCACAATAAATTGTGTTCTACTCGCGCAAGAAGAACTACGCATAGACCTAGCTCTGATACCACTGTTGGGGAACGTTGCAGAAAACAAAAATTTTCCTACTCGTTTCACCAAGATCATCTAGGAGTTCATCTAGCAACGAGTCATTGGATGCATCTACGTACCTTGTAGATCGCGAGCGGAAGCGTTCAAAGAACGGGGATGATGTAGTCGAACACGACGTGATTCGAATCACCGGAGATCCTAGCACCGAACGGACGGCACCTCCGCGTTCAACACACGTACGGAACAGCCACGTCTCCTCCTTCTTGATCCAGCAAGGGAGGGAGGAGAGGTTGAGGGAGATGGCACCAGCAGCAGCACGACGGCGTGGTGTTGATGGAGCTGCAGTACTCCGGCAGAGCTTCGCTAAGCAATAAGGAGATGGAGGAGGTGTTGGGGAGGGAGAAGGAGGCAACCAAAGGCCAAGGACTCAAGGTATGAAGTCCCTCCTCTCCCCCACTATATATAGGGGTGCCAAGGGGGGTGGCCGGCCCTAGGAGATCCAATCTCCTAGGGGGTGCGGCGGCCAAGGGGGTTTTCCCTCCCCCCCAAGGCACCTAGGAGGTGCCTTACCCTCCTAGGACTCTTGCCCCCTTGAACCCTAGGCGCATGGGCCTATGTGGGGCTGGTGCCCTTGGCCCAAGAAGGCCAAGGCGCACCCCCTACAGCCCATGTGGCCCCCGGGGATGGGTGGCCCCACCCGGTGGGCCCCCGGGACCCCTCCGGTGGTCCCGGTACAATACCGATAACCCCGAAACTTGTCCCGATGCCCGAAACAGGACTTTCCATATATAAATCTTTACCTCCGGACCATTCCGGAACTCCTCGTGACGTCCGGGATCTCATCCGGGACTCCGAACAACATTCGGGTTACTGCATATACATATCCCTACAACCCTAGCGTAACTGAACCTTAAGTGTGTAGACCCTACGGGTTCGGGAGACATGTAGACATGACCGAGATCGCTCTCCGGTCAATAACCAACAGCGGGATCTGGATACCCATGTTGGCTCCCACATGCTCCACGATGATCTCATCGGATGAACCACGATGTCGAGGATTTAATCAACCCCGTATGCAATTCCCTTTGTCAATCGATATGTTACTTGCCCGAGATTCGATCGTCGGTATCCCAATACCTCGTTCAATCTTGTTACCGGCAAGTCACTTTACTCGTACCGTAATGCATGATCCCGTGACCAAACACTTGGTCACTTTGAGCTCATTATGATGATGCATTACTTGAGTGGGCCCATTGATATCTCTCCGTCATACGGAGTGACAAATCCCAGTCTCGATCCATATAAAACAATAGATACTTTCGGAGATACCTGTAGTGCACCTTTATAGTCACCCAGTTACGTTGTGACGTTTGATACACCCAAAGCACTCCTACGGTATCCAGGAGTTATACGATCTCATGGTCGAAGGAAGAGATACTTTGACATTGCAAAAACTCTAGCAAACGAACTATACGATCTTGTGCTACGTTTAGGATTGGGTCTTGTCCATCACATCATTATCCTAATGATGTGATCCCGTTATCAATGACATCTAATGTCCATAGCCAGGAAACCATGACTATCTATTGATCAACGAGCTAGTCAACTAGAGGCTTACTAGGGACATGTTGGTGTCTGTTATTCACACATGTATTACGATTTCCGGATAACACAATTATAGCATGAATAAAGACAATTATCATGAACAAAGAAATATAATAATAATGCTTTTATTATTGCCTCTAGGGCATATTTCCAACATCACGTTGTGGTCTTGCGTAGGTAAGAAACGTTCTTGCTAGAAACCCATAGCAGCCACGTAAAACATGCAACAACAATTAGAGGACGTCTAACTTGTTTTTGCAGGGTATGCTATGTGATGTGATATGGCCAAAAGGATGTGATGAATGATATATGTGATGTATGAGATTGATCATGTTCTTGTAATAGGATTCACGACTTGCATGTCGATGAGTATGACAACCGGCAGGAGCCATAGGAGTTGTCTTTATTTTTTGTATGACCTGCGTGTCATTGAAGAACGCCATGTAACTTACTTTACTTTATTGCTAAACGCGTTAGCCATAGAAGTAGAAGTAGTCGTTGGCGTGACAACTTCATGAAGACACGATGATGGAGATCATGATGATGGAGATCATGGTGTCATGCCGGTGACGATGATGATCATGGAGCCCCGAAGATGAAGATCAAAAGGAGCAAAATGATATTGGCCATATCATGTCACTATTTGATTGCATGTGATGTTTATCATGTTTATGCATCTTGTTTACTTAGGACGACGGTAGTAAATAAGATGATCCCTTACACAATTTCAAGAAGTGTTCTCCCCTAACTGTGCACCGTTGCTACAGTTCGTCGCTTCTAAGCACCACGTGATGATCGGGTGTGATGGATTCTTACGTTCACATACAACGGGTGTAAGACAGTTTTACACAGAGAAAACACTTAGGGTTAACTTGACGAGCCTAGCATGTACAGACATGGCCTCGGAACACGGAGACCGAAAGGTCGAGCATGAGTCGTATAGTAGATACGATCAACATGAAGATGTTCACCGATGATGACTAGTCCGTCTCACGTGATGATCGGACACGGCCTAGTTGACTCGGATCATGTAATCACTTAGATGACCAGAGGGATGTCTATCTGAGTGGGAGTTCATAAGATGAACTTAATTATCCTGAACATAGTCAAAAGACCTTTTGCAAATTATGTCGTAGCTCACGCTATAGTTCTACTGTTTTAGATATGTTCCTAAAGAAAATATAGTTGAAAGTTGAAAGTAGCAATTATGCAGACAGTAGATAGCTTATGTCCTTAATGCACCGCTCAGTGTGCTGAACCCCAACGTCGTTTGTGGATGTTTCGAACATCGAACATACACGTTTTGATAACTACGTGATAGTTCAGTTAAATGGTTTAAGTAGAGGCACCAAAGACGTTTTCGAAACGTCGCGGAACATATGAGATGTTTCGAGGGCTGAAATTGGGATTTCAGGCTCGTGCCCATGTCAAGAGGTATAAAACCTCCGACGATTTTCTTAGCCTGCAAACTAAGGGAGAAAAGCTCAATCGTTGAGCTTGTGCTCAGATTGTCTGAGTACAACAATCACTTGAATCAAGTGGGAGTTGATCTTCCAGATGAAATAGTGATGGTTTCTCCGAAGTCATTACCACCAAGCTGCTAGAGCTTCGTGATGAACTATAATATATCAGGGACATATATGATGATCCTTGAGATATTCGCGATGTTTGACACCGCGAAAGTAGAAATCAAGAAGGAGCATCAATCGTTGATGGTCAGTGAGACCACTAGTTTCAAGAAGGGCAAGGGCAAGAAGGGATACTTCATGAAACGGCAATTCAGCTGCTGCTCTAGTGAAGAAACCCAAGGTTGAACCCAAACCCGAGACTGAGTGCTTCTGTAATAAGGGGAACAGCCACTGGAGCAGAATTACCCTAGATACTTGGTAGATGAGAAGGCTGGCAAGGTCGATAGAAGTATATTGGATATACATTGTGTTAATGTGTACTTTACTAGTACTCCTAGTAGCACCAGGGTATTAGATACCGGTTCGGTTGCCAAGTGTTAGTAACTCGAAATAAAAGCTACGTAATAAACGAAGACTAGCTAAAGGTGAGCTGACGATATATGTTGGAAGTGTTTCCAAGTTTGATGTGATCAAACATCGCACGCTCCCTCTACCATCAAGATTAGTATTAAACCTGAATAATTGTCATTTGGTGCTTGCGTTGAGCATAGACATGATTGGATTATGTCTATCGCAATACGGTTATTCATTTAAGGAGAATAATGGTTACTCTATTTATTTGAATAAAACCTTCAATGGTCTTGCACCTAAAGGAATGGTTTATTGAATCTCGATCGTAGTGATACATATTTTCATGCCAAAAGATATAAGATAGTAATGATAGTACCACTTACTTGTGGCACTGCCATGTAAGTCATAATGGTATAAAACGCATGAAGAAGCTCCATGTTGATGGATCTTTGGACTCACTCGTTTAGAAAAGTTTGAGACATGCGAACCATGTCTATTGGTGTATATGCATGAAGAAACTCCATGCAAATGGACCGTTTGAACTCACTTGATTTTGAATCACTTGAGACATGCAAATCATACCACATGGGCGAGATGACTGAAAGCCTCGTTTCAGTAAAATGGAACAAGATAGCAATTTGTTGGAAGTAACACATTTTGATGTGTGCAATCCAATGAGTGCTGAGGCATGCAGTGAATATCGTTATGATCTTACTTCACAGATGATTCGAGTAGATGTTGAGAATATTTACTTGATGAAACACAAGTCTGAATTATTGAATGGTTCAAGTAATTTCAGAGTGAAGTTTAAGATCTTCGTGACAAGATGATAGAATGTCTATGATATGATCATAGAGATGAATATCTGAGTTACGAGTTTTGGCACACAATTAAGACATTGTGGAAATTGTTTCGCAATTAATACCGCCTGGAACACCATAATGTGATGGTGTGTCCGAACATCATAGTTGCACCCTATTGGATATGGTGCGTACCATGATGTCTCTTATCGAATTACCACTATCGTTCATGGGTTAGGCATTAGAGACAACCACATTCACTTTAAATAGGGCACCATGTAATTCCGATGAGATGACACCGTATGAATTATGGTTTAGAGAAACCTAAGTTGTCGTTTCTTAAAAGTTTGGGGCTGCGACGCTTATATGAAAAAGTTTCAGGTTGATAAGCTCGAACCCAAAGCGGATAAAATGCATCTTCATAGGAAACCCAAAACAGTTGGGTATACCTCCTAATTCAGATCCGAAAGCAATATGGATTGTTTCTAGAATCGGGTCCTTTCTCGAGGAAAAGTTTCTCTCGAAAGAATTGAGTGGGAGGATGGTGGAGACTTGATGAGGTTATTGAACCGTCTCTTCAACTAGTGTGTGATAGGGCACAGGGAGTTGTTCCTGTGGCACCTACACCAATTGAAGTGGAAGCTTATGATATTGATCATGAAACTTCGGATCAAGTCACTCCCAAACCTGGTAGGATGACAAGGATGCGTACTACTTCAGAGTGGTACGTAATCCAGTCTTGAAGGTCATGTTGCTAGACAACAATGAACCTACGAGCTATGGAGAAGCGATGGTGGGCCCGGATTCCGATAAATGGCTTGAGGCCATAAAATCCGAGAGAGGATCCATGTATGAAAACAAAGTGTAGACTTTGGCAGAACGGCTCGATGGTCGTAAGGCTAATGAGTACAGATGGATTTCAAAAGGAAGACGGACAATGATGGTAAATGTCACCATTAAGAAAGCTCGACTTGTCGTTAAGATGTTTTCCGACAAGTTCAAGGAGTTGACTACGATGAGATTTTCTCACTCGTAGCGATGCTAAGAGTCTGTTGGAATTATATTAGCGATTACTGCATTATTTATGAAATCTTGCAGATAGGATGTCAAAACATTGTTTCCTCGACGATTTTAATGAGGAAAGGTTGTATGTGATACAACCGGAAGGTTTTGTCAATCCCGAAAGATGCTAATAAGTATGCAAAGCTCCAGCAATCCTTCTAAGGACTGGAGTGAGCATCTTGGAGTTGGAATGTTTGCTTTGATGATGATCAAAATTTTTGGGTTTGTACAAAGTTTATGAGAAACTTGTATTTCCAAAGAAGTGAGTGGGAGCACTATAGAATTTCTGATGAGTATATGTTGTTGACATATTGTTGATCAGAAATGATGTAGAATTTCTGGAAAGCATATAGGGTTATTTTGAAAGTGTTTTTCAATGGAAAGCCTGGATTAAGCTACTTGAACATTGAGCATCAAGATCTATAAGGATAGATCAAAATGCTTAATAATACTTTCAAATGAGCACATACCTTGACATGATCTTGAAGGTGTTCAAGATGGACCAGTCAAAGAAGGAGTTCTTGCCTGAGTTGTAAGGTACGAAGTTAAGACTTAAAGCTCGACCACGGCAGAATAGAGAGAAAGGACGAAGGTCGTCCCCTATGCTTAAGACGTAGGCTCTTCAGTATGCTATGCTGTGTACCGCACCTGAAGTGTGCCTTGCCATGAGTCAGTCAAGGGGTACAAGAGTGATCCAAGAATGGCTCACAGGACAGTGGTCAAAGTTATCCTTAGTAACTAGTGGACTAAGGAATTTTCTCGATTATGGAGGTGGTAAAAGAGTTCGTCGTAAAGGTTACGGCGATGCAAGCTTGACACCTATCCGGATAGCTCTGAGTAGAGAGACCGGATACATATAATGGAGCAATAATTTAGAATAGCTCCAAGTAGAACAGTTGTTTGGAATAGCTCCAAATAGAGCGTGGTAGCTGCAGCTAGGAGATGACATAGAGATTTGTAAAGCACACACGGATCTGAAAGGTTCAGACCCGTTGACTAAAACCTCTCTCACAAGCAACATGATCAAACATAAAACTCATTGAGTGTTAATCACATAGTGATGTGAACTAGACTACTGACTCTAGTAAACTCTTGGGTATTAGTCACATGGCGATGTGACCTGTGAGTGTTAATCACATGGCGATGTGAACTAGATTATTGACTCTAGTGGAAGTGGGAGACTGTTGGAAATATGCCCTAGAGGCAATAATAAAAGTATTATTATTATATTTCCTTGTTCATGATAATTGTCTTTTATTCATGCTATAACTGTATTATCCGGAAATCGTAATACACGTGTGAATACATAGACCACAATATGTCCCTAGTGAGCCTCTAGTTGACTAGCTTGTTGTGATCAACAGATAGTCATGGTTTCCTGGCTATGGACATTGGATGTCGTTGATAACGGGATCACATCATTAGGAGAATGATGTGATGGACAAGACCCAATCCTAAGACTAGCACAAAAGATCGTGTAGTTCATTTGCTAGAGCTTTGCCAATGTCAAGTATCTCTTCCTTCGACCATGAGAGCGTGTAACTCCTGGATACCGTAGGAGTGCTTTGGGTGTATCAAACGTCACAACGTAACTGGGTGACTATAAAGGTGCACTACAGGTATCTTCGAAAGTATCTATTGTTTTATGCGGATCGAGACTGGGATTTGTCACTCCGTGTAAACGGAGAGGTATCTCTGGGCCCACTCGGTAGGACATCATCATATGCGCAATGTGACCAAGGAGTTGATCACGGGATGATGTGTTATGGAACGAGTAAAGTGACTTGTCGGTAACGAGATTGAACAAGGTATTGGATACCGACGATCGAATCTCGGGCAAGTAACATATCGATAGACAAAGGGAATTGAATACGGGATTGATTAAGTCCTTGACATCATGGTTCATCCGATGAGATCATCGTGGAACATGTGGGAGCCATCATGGGTATCCAGATCCCGCTGTTGGTTATTGACCGGAGAACGTCTCGGTCATGTCTACATGTCTCCCGAACCCGTAGGGTCTACACACTTAAGGTTCGATGACGCTAGGGTTATAAAGGAAGTTTGTATGTGGTTACCGAATGTTGTTCGGAGTCCCGGATGAGATCCCGGACATCACGAGGAGTTCCGGAATGGTCCGGAGGTAAAGATTTATATATGGGAAGTCCTATTTTGGCCACCGGAAAATGTTCGGGATTTTTCGGTATTGTACCGGGAAGGTTCTAGAAGGTTCCGGAGTGGGGCCCACCTGCATGGGGGGACCCACATGGACGTGGGTAGTGGGGGAAAGGCCCCACACCCCTGGTCAAGGCGCACCAAGATCCCCCCTTAGAAGGAATAAGATCATATCCCAAAGGGATAAGATCAAGATCCCTAAAAAGGGGGGATAACAATCGGTGGGGAAGGAAATAATGAGATTTCTTTCCTCCCACCTTGGCCAATGCCCCAATGGACTTGGAGGGCAAGAAACCAGCCCCTCCACCCTTATATATAGTGGGGAGGCGCATGGGAGCTATACACGAAGTTCTGGCGCAGCCCTCCCCCTCTCACAAGTACTCCTCCTCTCCCGCGGTGCTTGGCGAAGCCCTGCAGGATTGCCACGCTCCTCCACCACCACCACGCCGTTGTGCTGCTGCTGGATGGAGTCTTCCTCAACCTCTCCCTCTCTCCTTGCTGGATCAAGGCGTGGGAGACGTCACCGGGCTGTACGTGTGTTGAACGCGGAGGTGCCGTGCGTTCGGCACTTGATCATCGGTGATTTGAATCACGACGAGTACGACTTCATCAACCCCGTTCACTTGAACGCTTCCGCTTAGCTCTCTACAAGGGTATGTAGATGCACTCTCTTTCTACTCGTTGCTGGTCTCTCCATAGATAGATCTTGGTGACACGTAGGAAAATTTTGAATTTCTGCTACGTTCCCCAACAGATACCGTATCATAATAAATGCTATGCTAATGTGTGTCATGCATGATAATAAATAAAATACTACATGATACTAATATATGATACTATGCATTAGGAGGTAGTATCATACACTAGTATCATATGCATGATACTAGTATATGATACTCCCCATTACAACTAGCCTTAGCTCATTGGGGGCGGGGTAATTAAAGAGGAGAGAGATGGTGGCTTGGACCTTTCCAATGCATTTTTTTACTCCACTTCGTAATCGGTATTAAAATTTTTATATGCACAATTATTCGTGGACAGAGGGAGTATCCCACATTGTAGTTGTGCTGGTGACGGTGTAGTTGCACGATAACGCTTTCCCATCACAAAGTCTCTTGAACAACGGTGATTGATCAAGCACAGTGATGTCGTTGTGAGAACCAAACATGCCAAAGAAACATGCCAAATCCACAAGTCTCTTGATGCCACTACTTCTAGCACGATGGTGGCCTCTTTGGTGTGACCTAGGTACACCCAACACAAATCTTTGGGGCAGTTTTTCATTGCCAATGTATGCAATAGAATGAATCCAAAACATGTATAACTCAGAAATTGTGAACGATGGGGTCATAGAACTGCAATTTTCTGAATTAGGGTATACACTTTCTGTATTTGTTAAAACTATATTAAAAAACATGAAGTAGGGATCATGTGCCTTCACTCCCTCCACCATGTGCAAGACAAGGGTTTGCGCATACGGAAGCGTCGACGAAAAAATCTATTATGAAATGTTCATCCGGGCTGGAAGTAGTCCTCATAGAGAAGTCGTGCGCCAGCGACACTATCCAGTTTGCAGCTCTCCTCCCTTTGACTGAACCCTTGAAGTTCAGAATGTGCTCCACTTTCCTCTCCATTTCCTCCTAGAATCATCATCATCTCAACATTTTCGTCGCCTAAATCCAACGAATCGAAGAACTCATTTTGGATTAATTCATCAAGCTCCTTGTGTTGGTAATCCTCATATGACGAACCCTCCGACATCATTTTGCCTACAAAAGAATAAAAAACAGCTCGAACAATTTGTCGAACACATAAAGGGCATTGTGTAATTCGAGAAGAGTTGGATGTACTGCAGCGGCGTCCGTGGCGACAAAACTGGTGGGGAGGAGTTTTATGGCGGTTGTGGTGGTGCTCAGGGGTTGGGAGGGCAATGAAGCTAGGGTGACGACAAAGCTAGGGGAGGGCCGACGCAAACGAGGGAGAAGAGTGGAGATGAAAAGGACTGATTCGGCTAGGTCTGCTGGATCCGACACGGCTGCCCGAGCTTCCCTATATCCACCCCAAATATGAGATGTACATGAGAGGTATCAGTCAGCCCAGACATATGGGGCCGGTTCAAGGAGCCCGGCTAGATCGCGATTTTGTGACCGATCACTGACCAGGTCGTCCGCCCGGACATATGGGGGGCATTTGTGGAGCCCGGTTGTAGATGCTCTAGGACACTTGGTTTCAATTGGATGCAATTGAAGAGGAAGTTGTCTTTATATATAAAAAAGGACTGTGCTAATGACCAGTCGACTGGTCGTTAGCGACAGATCCGCACGACTAGTTCCTAGGTGATCGTTATCATCCCACGCTCGCTTCCACTAATTTTTTTCCTTCTCTCAAAAACCGTAGATGGAAATAATAAATTGCTAGTGTTTTTTTTTGGTTTTTCGTTGCATAATATGAGAATAAAATAAAAGTGCTTGAAAGAGGATTCGAACCCAGGTCAATGCAATAGCTATTGAGCCGAATAGCCAACTTAGCCACCTTTAGTTGTTGTCTTTTGTAGATAAACAATGTTATTTGAACCTTTGTTAGTTCTGCCATATCAGAAAAATAATAAACTTTGGCTTGGTAACTTTGGCATGACCAGCGTGATAACTATGGTATGAGCAACATGATAACTATATTATGATACGGCTGGTAACTACAGTACGAGAAGGTTACAACATGATAACTTTAGCATGGGGAAGTATGATATTTTAACACACAAATTACCGGTGAATGTTTCAAAAACTTTTTCCCTTGGATGAAAGATACCATGATGTTTAAACGTAAGATAGCAGGTCTGTCATGCATAAAATTTTCATAAACTTAGATGGAAGTTATCGTAGGAGTTATGTTTCAACGTTTTTTCCTCGAAGTCAAAAGTTAACATGGTGGTTGAACGTAAGTTATAATGTCTTCGATAACATGGTGGTTGAACGTAAGTTATGAGGTCCGCGGTGCATAAATATCATGTCAAAGTACCATGGTCCTAGAAAGTTACCATGGGGTGTACATAAGTTATCATGTCTTCGATATGTAAAATATCATGTCATTTGCACAGAAGTTACTGTGATATGTTTCAACAACTCCCCACCCCCACCTCGGTCGCCAAAGTTTCTTGGACCGGGGTACATGCGTTATCAAGTCTGCGGTGTGCGAGTTACCATGTTATTCACACAAAAGTTACCGAGAGGATATTTCATCAACTCACCCCCCCCCATGTCGCCAAAGTTGTCAGGACCGGGGTACATAAGTTATCAGTTCTACGATGTGTGAGTTACCATGCTATTGACACAAAACCTACGAAGGGGATATTTCATCAACTCTCACCCCCACCCCCGTTGCCAAAGTTACCAGGACTGGGATATGTAAGTTATCAGGTCTATGATGTGTGAGTTACCATGCTATTGACACAAAA
>NC_041389.1:669695016-669697455 GCF_002162155.2 Triticum dicoccoides | reverse complement strand
CATACGTTATCAGGTATGCGATGTGTGAGTTACCATGTTATTCATACAAAAAGGCATCGAGGGTACGTTTACACTAGTTCTGTTTAGGGTAAAAAACACTACCACGATATTTGTACATAAGCTATCAGATTTGTGGTGCGTATAGCTATCGGGCTCATTAAAGAGAGTTTGCCGAGGGATGACACACGAGAAAAAGACTGATGTCCGAATTCTACAGGAGCAAAACATTTATTTCTCTAAAAAATAAATGTTTGATACTTTTAAAAGCTTGATACTTTTTTCAAAAGCTCATAGTGCCTAAACACGAGCAAGTCTTAACCAGCATGAAGCGCGCGCAAAGCTCCGTTTTATTAGTAAAACCATCTCCTCTTTTGGTTCCCTCTAACTCCGGATGAGTGAAACCCGTCAAATCAAGCAAAAGCTATACTACTAGTAGAACAGAACCATGTGTGCAGCCTCCAGTGCGCAACAAGCCAAGTCATCACCACCAAAACAAACGAGAAAAAAAAGAAGAAGCGGTGCAACCCTCTGGCTAGAAAAGCCAGAGGGTCGAATAATTGCACCCATCCCATTTCACCCGGGCCCCGCGCCCCCCGACGAGAAAAAACCGTACCCAGCCCTCACCTGCAACCCCCAAGCCCACTAGTACCACCACCACCGATGTGGAGGTGATACATGCACGCATACACACACATGAAAAAGAGCGGTGCACGAGGTACATAAAATACCGTCAGACGCTGCTGCCATGACGGGTACGTACTAGGCTAGGCTAGGCTGGTCCAGCTGCCGGCTCCCGCCTCGCCAACCGGCTCGCTCTCGTCGGCACGGCGCACGCACCTTACCTGCGCCGCTGGCCCTTGGCGTTTGCGTAGCGGCGCTCATGCATGTGCCGCCGGAGCAAGCGCCGGTACGTAACGTATAGTACTATGTATACGTACGTACATATAGCGGCGCTGATTAATTAGAGTTTGATTAGACGGAGTCACGGAGGGGCGTGCAGTGCACTTGGGTAATGTAATGCGGTCCTGCGAGGAGCGATCTATTAATCGAGCGTAGGACGTACGGCCGGGGGCTTATCTTACTCGCGATAGATGGCTAAAATAACAACATGAGTTGATGGTGCCGGCCGTTAACAATGCCAACCCAAAGCTAATTGCCTGCTGCACTCACCGTGGTGGACACTATCATGCCATGGATCATGGGTGGTTCCTGGTGGATAACTGGTCAGCGGTTTTTTTTCCTTCTACTTTAGTTCGAGTTAACAGACCATCAAGGGGCTTTTGAATCTTGCTCCATCTGCGTCTGTCGGTCAAATCAAATCCTAGGACAAAGTTGAGGTACCATTTGTTCCACAATAGGGCTGAACTAAACAGCTTTCTTCGTTTTGTGAGTGTTCCTCCATACGATGCACCGTAAAAAAAATTAGTATGTTTTCTTGGAGGAAAGATTTTTTTTAGTACATTTTCTTGGAGGAAAGCTTTTTTTTAGTACGTTGTTGGTTAGCATTTGGTTGGATCGATGACACGGTGTAAAAATACAATTTAATGACATTGAAGATCTGCCGCAAAGGTACATCGGCTTCCGTACTCTACTCTTTGTTGCATTGGAAACATATTTATGTAGTACTTGGGCGGTTTTTATACTTGCATCTTCGAGAACGCCCAGAGTCTTCGGCAAAAGACCTTTCTAGCTGCAGGCCTGATTCGCACGAGGTGCTACTTGGTTGTTTTATATAAAATGGTAATACTATAATACCCTGTCCTGACGTGACTAAATTACTTAGCAAGTTGACACTTATTTATGTTTAGCTTGAGGAGCGTCCAACGTCTTTGGTGTAAGACCTTTCTAGTCGCACATCTGATTCAAACAAGATGCTACTTGATTCTATATAAAACAATTATATTATAGTAATCATCTTGGCAACAATTAAATTACTCTGTAACTTGACATTTTATATCTTTAGCTTTGGCCTCTAACACCAAACCATATGTCGACATAGAAATCAGTTGCAATCATTTCACGAGAGAAAGAACACATCATTTATAGGTCATTTATCTCATTTTTCTCAAACGTTTTTTTTATTGAAAGGAGGCATTTACCTTGTGGAGCAAAATGTTGAAGGCGGCTGTCCGGGCCAAAAAAAAACCTCGGTTGATCCGCCTGGGAGGGCGACACGTGGCGTCCCCATCCGGGGGGTGTGTGGGCGTAGCGATTAGCGAAGCTCCGCTGCACAAAAATAGTTTACTGTGATGCCCTTGGGCTCCTCGACGTCCCATCTCGCTTTCTTTCTTTCTCTTTCTCCCACTGGCCTCGGAGGCCCCCTCTCCTCGTCGTCCTCCAGTCCTCATCCCCCCGCCCCATGGCCACCACCACCACCGCCTCCTCCCCCTCCCCCTCCCCCTACCACTACTTCTACTCCCCCCGCCTCGCCCTCGCAGC
>NC_041389.1:669676810-669694576 GCF_002162155.2 Triticum dicoccoides | reverse complement strand
GGTCAAGCGAGTTTCGGAGGCGCCCGGCGGGCCCCGGATCGGAGATGGTGCTGGATCTCAATGTCGAGTCGCCGGCGGACTCCGGCACGTCCAGCTCGTCCGTGCTCAACTCCGCGGACGCCGGCGGCTTCCGGTTCGGCCTGCTCGGGAGCCCCGATGACGACGACTGGTCCGGCGAGCCGGCGCCGGCCGCGTCCGGGTTCGTGACGAGGCAGCTCTTCCCCGCGTCGCCGCCCGCGCCCGGGATGATGATGGGGCAGCAGGCCCCGGCGCCGCCGATGGCCCCCGTGTGGCAGCCGCGCCGCGCCGAGGAGCTGGTCGCGGCGCAGCGGGTGGCGCCCGCGAAGAAGACGCGGCGCGGGCCGAGGTCGCGGAGCTCGCAGTACAGGGGCGTCACCTTCTACCGCAGGACCGGCCGGTGGGAGTCGCACATCTGGTCAGCCCTCTCATCTCCCTACTCATCCTCCATGACTATTACTTACCAAATCATTAATCAATCGCTGGCCTTTGTCCGTCTAATTCCACCAGGGACTGCGGGAAGCAGGTCTACTTAGGTGAGCTCAACAAACCCCTGCTCAAGCTCCGATCTCCCCGGCGTCTAATTTCGATTATCTTGGCCATATGTGCTCGTAATTAACACTGGTTAATTTCTTCAGGTGGGTTCGACACTGCGCACGCGGCCGCAAGGTGAATTAATTAATTAATCAGGCCTCGTTTGAATCCATTTTACCCCGATTTGACCATGAACTGTGTACTGAGACGACGGTGTGGCGTGGCGCAGGGCCTACGATCGCGCGGCGATCAAGTTCCGGGGGCTGGAGGCCGACATCAACTTCAATCTGAGCGACTATGAGGAGGATTTGAAGCAGGTAATCATCTAAGCTACTATAAGCTATAATCTGGGTAGAAGATTGTACTACCAGGTAGTCAGTGCGCCGGATAATATATGGGTGGTTTGTCCGATGGTTGATATCCTGTGGGTGGTGGTGGTGCTTTTTGCCAGATGAGGAACTGGACCAAGGAGGAGTTCGTGCACATCCTCCGCCGCCAGAGCACGGGGTTCGCCAGGGGGAGCTCCAAGTACCGCGGCGTCACGCTCCACAAGTGCGGCCGCTGGGAGGCAAGGATGGGCCAGCTGCTCGGCAAGAAGTAAGCAGGCACACACACTAAAATTAATAAATTTCATCCACATTATCATACTAGTTTCTCTAATCAGATGCCATATACAGTACAAGATTACGTTGAAAAGAAATTCACAAGCTGTTCATGAACTTGACCCTAATTAGTACTAGATGTGACAAGGCAGCTGTTCGTGCTGTGGACGTTTAATTAGCCTGTCGTAGGTAATCATCTTAGATTATCCCTTTTGAAACATAATCTTAGCTGGTTTAGGGTAGGGTCATCAAGTTAATCCATGTTGTTAGTTCTTGGCGCGTCCTGTGTTGGTGCTGGTGAGATGTCCACTTCCCCCGACACTCTGATTGCAGACATCTATTTGGAGCAACTGTTAAAGGTTCCCACATATATGATCGACTTGTCCAAACAAAATTAATCTAATCCAATCCGTGCACATTATGGTCCAGACCCGGAATTGTCACCCTACACACCCCCTATCTCCGTTGAGCTGTTATCTCATATACCTGATATCCACATTATCATCGCACGCAGGTACATATATCTTGGCCTCTTTGACAGCGAAGTTGAAGCTGCAAGGTACTGTGATTATCCCTGATATCCACATTAAGGAAGCTCACAAAACCTCCTTAATTTCCGCTCACTCGCTCTAGTGTCATGTTGGATTTGGTAGGGCGTACGACAGGGCGGCGATTCGCTTCAATGGGAGGGAAGCTGTGACTAACTTTGAGAGCAGCTCCTACAATGGGGATGCTCCACCCGACGCCGAAAATGAGGGTACTACAACACAATCAGTCTCACCTGTCGATTTTCTCCAATCACACCCAAGTCTTATCTCATTGATATCTTCGTTGTTTTCTTAGCAATTGTTGATGCTGATGCTCTTGACTTGGATCTTCGGATGTCGCAACCTACCGCGCACGATCCCAAGCGGGACAACATCGTCGCCGGCCTTCAGTTAACTTTTGATTCCCCTGAATCGTCAACCACAATGCTCTCTTCTCAGGTAAAGAAATTAAATTAATCATGTTTAGCACTAGCTAGCTCAGTGGTTAGATCGCTGGAATAGAAAAAATTCCTGTTGGCCCAGTTGTGTCGGTGGATGAGATATTATTGATCCAGGTCGTATGGCATATACTCCTCCTAAACTTACGATATTTGTGCCTTTTTGATATCGCTGTAGCCAATGAGCTCATCTTCTTCCCAGTGGCCTGTGCATCAACATGGCACGGCAGTACCACCTCAGCAGCACCAGCGTTTGTACCCATCTGCTTGTCATGGCTTCTACCCGAACGTACAGGTATCATCACTACGAGAACGACCCCTCCTCCTCCTAGTCCTCATCCTCTGCTTGGCGCGCTGCTCCACCAGCTTACTGAAACTGTTGCTACTGCTGAATAATGTTTCAGACGAAACTGTTGATGACATTTCAGTTTTTGACAAGTTCATTCCTGACATTAAGGTTTCCATGTTTCTTTCCTGGTGAAACTAATCATGCCTGCTCTCCTAAAAACATGTACAAGTGCTGGAATTCTGGGTGTAGTGATGTGTCTATTGACTGAGCTGCTTGCTTTTTTGAAACGAAACGCAAGCTTTTCATTGGCATCTCGTCTCATGGACAGAGCATGCTGTGTAGTACCAGAGTACTTGGTTTCTCCTGTGAGCTTGCACCTCCTTTCAGAAAAAAACTGCAGTGCGTCCTCCGGTTCTTACAGTTGCATCCGTCCTCCATGACACAGCTTTAGATGTAGCTTGCTTAGGTGTAGTGGTACCCTGATCACATGGTGCAGCTTTATTCTTGGTAGACACTGTGCATTCACATGAAAGCAAGCTTTGGTGCTTGCATGCACGGCCATAACTTGACGCTCTCTCTCTCTCAGGTGCAGGTGCAGGAGAGGCCGATGGAGGCAAGGCCCCCTGAGCCGCCGTCGTGCTTCCCCGGCTGGGGGTGGCAAGCGCAAGCCACGCCGCCGGGCTCCTCCCACTCGCCGTTGCTTTACGCTGCAGCATCATCAGGATTCTCTACCGCCGCCGGCGCGCACCCCGCCCCGCCGCCGCCGTCGTACCCGGATCACCACCGGTTCTACTTCCCCCGCCCGCCGGACAACTAGCTCTCTCTCTCTCTCTGCTTGCTCGGCCACGGACGGTGGCCGACGCGCGTGTGTGTTGGAGGTGCTCGCGCCTCATCGGTAGCCGTTGTTGTGAATTAATCGGAGTGTGACTGGCCCAGGCTGGTTCCTCTCCGCGTCGCCGTGATCAGGATCACGAGCATCGTGGCTGCTCGTTATTCGATTCTCATGTATCCATTGCTCAAGTTTCCCAAACAGACTCTTGAAAAAACTTGGAAATTGTTGATGGCAAGTTCATGCATGCATGGGTCACATTGCGCCCTTGCCGAAGAGCGACGTCTGTTGTTTTACCGTTGGTGCGTTAACCGTTGGGCTTTTCTGACCGAGGACGAGCGGCGATTGACAGGTGGGGCCTACGCGGACGCGACGGGCGGGCAGTGAGGAGGCAGCGAGCGACTGGGTGAGGTGAGGTGAGGTGAGTAGGCCGGGGTAGGCGGTCAGTGATTGTTCGTTGCCATCCTCCATTCGGGGAGCGACCTCCGATTGATGGGCCGTAACCGCAGCTGGAGTCGTGTCACTTTTAGCCAATCCCCTTCATTATTTTTTTCCCTTTTCCCTTCCTCTTCACTTCAATCCCGCACAGTGAAGTGAAAGCCTTTGAGGCTGTTCGGGTGTGCCCTTGTGGCGCTAGCCAGCTATCTTTGCCACCCACCCACCCACCCATCCAACCATCCATCCACAATAGCAAAGCTAGTAGTACTGGTACTGTGCCAGTAGTACGCTGTAGCGCGTGGGGGCGCTCTCGCTCTGGCTGGCCGTGCAGCACACTACCTACAGTGGAGCAGAGCAGTAGCCCAGCCGGAGCGGCTTCTCGTCCGTTGCCCCCAATGGCGCCGCGCCGTGTGTGCAGCCGCGCCAGAGCATGCATGCATCACTCCCTCCGCGGCGCTGCTTGCATGCACAGAGCGATCCCCACCCTCCTTTGGCGACTCGTGCGCCGCCTCGGTCGTCGCGAACTGCACTGCACACTCTGCAGCTCAGCTCAGCTCCTACCTCTGCAACACAACATAGGTGGTGCCTGTGCTTGAGTGGACAAAATTACTGTTATGACCTCTCTGACTAACAAAATCCCGATTTGACCTCGCTTTGGAAAAAGTTCCATTTCTGACCTTTTTAGGTGACGCCAACATCCCTGGCGTCTGGGTTGCGAAGCAGACGTCACGAACCCTGGCGTCTGGCGCCTGGCCCGCACTGCCCGCCTGCCCGTTGACCCGCTGACGTGGCAAAGGGACCAGACGCCAAGGACCCTGGCGTCTGGCCCTGGTAGGTTTACACCACGCGCGGGCCCAGCCCACCCATCCCCAACCTCTCCCTGGCGGCGGCCGAACGCAAGAACAGAGGAAACTTTTCTCTCGCCCCTCTTCTCCCTCACACCAAATCCCCCCCTTGATCTACTCCATCCTCCACCCAAATTTGTGGATCTGAGGCCCCCAAACATCCTTGAGGTATTCTCCTCCATTCCCTCCAATTTGTTTTGATTAGAACATCTCTTTTTGGTTGCATTATTCATCATTGGGAGATGTTAGATGAGTACTTGTTGTTTTTGTTTTAGTAAATTTTGTGTAGTTGTTAGATGGTATAGTTGATTTGTAGATAGTAGATGATGTGTTGTTGAATATGTATGCAATTTGAAATTGTTTGGTTCATATGTAGATTATCCTATTGGCTTATTTTTTTTGCAAAAGAGATGATGAAATTGATGGTTGTATGTGACATGATTTGTTCCACAGATTGGGTTGTATAAATTAGATGTTATGTATTTGCATATGTTTTTAATATTAGTGTTTTAAGGGAGCGAGAGATGTTGCATATGATAAAATTGTGCATATGGTTATGTGACACCATATTGTTTGAGAATTTTATTTGATTGAAAGATGATGTGCGTATATTTGAGAAGATGATGTATGCATGTGCTAGTAAATTAGCTATATGTTGAATATATAGATGGCATAATATTTGTTTGAATCTGAAAAGACTACTTTGGCAAGCAAATATATTTACAAAAAATATTATATGTGTGAAGTGGTATGACAATATAGTTGAATATATAGATGGCAAAGTTTTTTTTGCAAAGAGATGATGAAATTTGATGATTGTGTGTGCCATGATTTGTTCAATAGAATGGCCGATGATGATTATGAATTTTATTTGATGGTGAAATTTGGTACTCTAGATGATATGTGTGCATATGTAGAAGAAAGAAATGATGTGGTTATGTGTGAGAAGAATGGTGTTTTTATATGGCATAACTTGAAGAAGGAAATAGTATTGTTTGATATTGTTCATGTATTCATAGATGTTTGTGATTTTTTGTAGGATGGCGGATGATGATGGACCTTGGTATGACGGATTAATCGATGAGTGGGATAAGGAGCATCGTGCTCGTGCCATTGAGAAGGGAGATGTAAGAAGTTAGACTTATCAATTTTCGTTGTTTCTCATTTGTGTTCTTGTATTGATTAAAACATCACTTTATTTGCAGCTTGTAGTTGCTATGCGCATGAGGGGTCATTCCGCTGATGACTTTACTTACGACCCGCGGTACGAGCCTTACGTTCGGAGATTGGGTCTTCTCCCATTCGTGTTGCAGTTTAAGCGATGCGCTCCGCCGGTGAACCACGCGGCACTGACCGCACTTGTGGATCGTTGGAGGCCGGAGACTCACTCGTTCCACCTTCCATGTGGGGAGATGACGATGACCCTACAGGACATGGCTATGATAAGCGGCCTTCCTATCAACGGACAAGCTGTTACCGGTCGTGTGAGCGTTGGTAATTGGCGAGAACGGACTGGCATTTTAATTGGTGTTGAGCCCGACGGCCCTCAGGAAGGCAAGGCCGATACCGCAAGAGTGAGGCATTCCTGGCTAAAACTGGTCAGAGGAAACACCAATCCGTGCCCTCAGGGTGCCAATGATGTGGTTGTGCAGCAGTACGCGCGGGCCTATCTTTGGTATGTACTAACCAAGGTAGTCTTCTCAGATGCAACCGGGAACTCAGCCCTCTGGATGTTCTTGGAGCTACTCAATAACTGGGATACCCAGTATAGATGGGGTTCGCCCGCACTAGCATATTTGTATCGCCAGGTAAGAGATATTTGCAACCATCTATCTTGCATTTGACATGCGCCTCCATATCTAACATGTTTGTTTGATTGCAGCTTGACTTGGCGTGTCGGAGGAAGGGAGATACATCCTCATTGTCTGGGTTTGTTTGGAGTCTATCCGTGTGGATGTGGGAGAGGATCCCGGTAGGACGGCCCGATTTCAAGAACCCCCTCATGGCAAACCCACGGGGTAATCATGACGGGTTGCATGATGATGATCCCTATCGGCGCCCTACGCTTGCTTACTATTGGGAACAAGTGATAGTCTACACAGGAAGCTCGCATGTGCGATACAAGTGCTATATGAACGAGCTGGACACCTTGACTGCTGAGCAGGTTTTGAGAAGTTCGATGAGATAAAATTTAGTCAAGAATGAAACTTATGTAGCTAACAATGTATCTCTTTGTTTTGCAGGTATATTGGTTGCCTTATGTGGAAGATCGTGACTTTGATCTTAATGAGATGTGCACGCGTGATAGCCATCTTTGGCGGGCGAGGTGCCCAATGATATGCTTCTTCGCAGTCGAGTGGCACTTTGTAGACCGTGTGGCAAGACAATTTGGAAGAAGACAAGGTATTCCAATTGAGGAGAGCAAGGAGGAAATTCTATCTCTACATCGGTAAGCAAGCATGCCTTGAGTATGTAGTAGAGCATTGAATAAGTCAATGTTTGCTAATGCTTTGTCCCGTGCATCATTTGTAGGTTCGATCGAAGGAACAATCGGGATATATCGGATTGGGCAAACAAACACCGTGCGTGGATAGAAATTTGGAATCAAAGAGACACGTTAGTGCAATCAGAGAATAGACCTCACAATCAGTCAGCATATCAGAAGTACCAAGTGTGGTATGCGGATCGTTACCGGTTAAAGCTGAAGCCTGGTTGGACTCATGAGGAGTGGTCGGAGTTGGTGTCTGAAGACCTGGAGACTGCACAAGGTTATCAAACCTTCAACATGGCTGTGAGAGACACCAGAGGGGCTCACGTTGACTATGCACCAATGCATGATGAAATGGTAGTCTGTTTGACCTATTCTAACATACTTGCATCATGTTGTCTTCTTTCAAATACATAAGTTTGGTGTGTTCATGAATTGCAGGGCAGAGAGTTGCTTCTATGCGTCAACGATGCCAGTGTTGCACTGAGTCATCCACCTGGTGGTGCATTATCTGAGAGGACTCTTAGGAGCACGATGGAGGTGTGATCAATATATTATAAAAGTTTCTTTTCGCGGATTATTTATGTGCATCTCATATCATAGCATATTTTTGCAGAAGTTCAAGAAGCGGTTTCATAAGATGACAGCAATGCTTTCTTGCCATGGTGCTCAGTCCAGTGACGTGTATGCACCTGGTAGCCGCGCGGCCACAGCTAATAGACGGTGTTATCTACAGAACAATGAGGACATGGAGAAGGAGTTCCATGAAAAGGAGCCATCACATCAAGAGGAGCCAACACATCATGAGGAGCATGAGTATGATGCAACACATGAAGAGGGTCATGAGTATGATGTTGATGCTCCACAACCATCACAAGCTACACAACCAACACAAGGCAATGCTCCACAACCATCTAGGAAAGGCAAAGCCATAGCTAAGAGACCAGGCAAGAAAGGTAGAAAGAAGACATGGAACACACAATTCCATAGTCCGGAGTATCCTCATAAGCTTATCCCAATAGGTATGCAAAGATATAAGGCCAACACTGAGGCGGAGGAGGAGGCATACAACGAAGAGGAGGAGGACGAGACTAGCGAAGAGGAGGATCCTACACTTGCAACCATGGTGAAGAGAGGAAGGAGGAAGTGAGCTTTTTGTTCCGGTTTGGCCCGCTCCAGCGAGGGAGAGGCGATGACGGTGGCGCGCATTTGGTGTCTTATGTGCTATCTTCTGTGTTCTATGAACCTGTCATACTATTATGAATTCTGTGAACCTGTGTATGCAAGAAGTGAGCTTGTTGTAGTTTGTTTCAATGAGCTTGTTCTAGTTTGTTTCGATGAACTTGGTGTAGTCTCTTTCCATGAACTCGTTTAAAAGTACTACTCAATGATGTGATTTATGTGAATTGTTGTTTTCTGTGATGTCTATGAATTCATTGATTGCCATGAAATCTGTTAAAGGGAGGACTCATTTACTCATTTATATGCACAGGGTAGGTACCAGACGCCAGGGTCCTTGGCGTCTGGCTATAAGTCAGGGGACCAAACGCCAGGGTCCTTGGCGTCTGGCTATAAGTCAGGGGACCAAACGCCAGGGTCCTTGGCGTCTGGCTATCGACTGACACCAGAAACAGGGTAAAGCAGGGGAGCCAGCACATGGTAGGTACCAGACGCCAGGGTCCTTGGCGTCTGGATATAAGTCAGTTTTGTCTTTTCACTTGTAGTCTCGAATAACAAACATACATAAGCATTGCATAGTCTTTTCATACCACTATAGTTGAACACACACACAAGGTTCATTACCACGTTTGTCTACGATAAAAGCAAATGACAAACATAGTTCATGACCACGATGGTCTATGATACAATGTCTTGAATGACATAGCAAATTACAAACATAGTTCAAATTACACAAATAGTCTCGAATGAGAAGTTCATCACATACAATGAACATCACATATAACTCGGTTTCCTGTAGCAATGCAAGTCAACAACCCTTTTCCATTTCCATTCTTCCAGCATTTCTTGGATCTTGTCATCATCAGTTATGTCAACCAATTTTCTTTCCCCGGGGCCATCTGACTGCCTCCTGCTGACGTAGTACACAAAATCCTCTTCCTTCAACCCTTGCTTCAACATGAATTTAGTCTTCAACCAATCGAAAGTGAGGTCCACTTCACTAACTTGCACAATACATGGAGACAAGCCTTGCACATGAACAACAGGGCTAAGCACCCACTGAGTTTCCTTAGCCATCTACAACACACAGATCTCTTGGTAGCTAACCTATGATACATTAGACCACGAGGAAAACAAACTAGGGTTTTCACAAAAGTATGATAAATTAAACCAACCATAAAATGGGGGTGGAGTTGATTTATCTTCTAGTTTCGAAATCCTGAAGATCCAACGGTGAAACTGGACCGATTTATGAGAGATCTGAGGGGGGGGGGATAAGGGTGCTGGATGAGGGAGTGACGTTGGCAGGGCTAGAGGTGAGAGTGGGTGGATATGAGTGAAATGAGAGGGGTAGAGGTGGAGATGAATGGATGAGAGGGCTAGAGGTGGGCCCGAAAAATCTTATCCACTCGAATCTTATCCATCAGACAGATAACTGCAAAAATGCTCTCTGGACACCAGACGCCATGGACCTTGGCGTCTGGATGGCCATCAGACACACCAGACAGCTTGTCTGGTCACCTGCGCGAGCAAAGCAAGCCAGACGTCAGGGTCCCTGGCGTCTGGGTGTGGGAGGAAGACGCCATGGACCGTGGTGTCTGGGTGTCCATCAGACACACCAGACAGCTTGTCTGGTCACCTGCGCGAGCAAAGCAAGCCAGACGCTAGGGTCCCTGGCGTCTGGGTGTGGGAGGCAGACGCCATGGACCGTGGCGTCTGGGTGTCCATCAGACACACCAGCCACCTTGTCTGGTCACCTGCGTGAGCAAAGCGAGCCAGACGCCAGGGTCCTTGGCGTCTGGGTGTGGACCTGGTGTTTTTACACACGCTTCTGTCTTTTGTTGATGTTTTTTGCTTAGCAACTTGTAGCAAACACTGTTAAATATGAACAAAGCATGCTAGTCTCAACCAAAAATATGAACAAAGCATACTAATTAGTCTCGAATGACGAACATAGTTTGCACATAATCTCAAAATAGTCATGAACACAAGGTCTCGAATAACAAGTTCATACATTAAACAAAGTCTCGACAGTTCATGGACACAAGGTCTCGAATAACAAGTTCATACATTAAACAAAGTCTCGACAGTTCATCATCGACGCCGGTGCCTTTCCATTTGTCTACTGAGTAGTACGGGGCCACTTTCCCTTCTTGTCACGTGCCTCGTCCTCCTCTCGTGCATCGCGAGCCCTTGCAAGTTTTCTTGCCCTCTCTTCTTGATGAGCCTCCTTCTCTTTGCGTGCCCTCTCTTCCTCACGCTTCTTGCGCTCACGAGCCTCCTTCTCACGACGCTCCTGCTCCAATCCCCGTGCATAGGACTCCTCGAATAGGCGCTGCCTCCGTAACCAATCTCGATGTTGGTCCTTTTGGACATCTTTTGGTACCTCGTGATCTATCCAAGTGAAGTACTTGCAAAGTGGAGGAGGGGACTACATATAAACCATGTTTTTGTTAGACATATGAGTGACAACTTGTTGATGTTTTTTTGAATGTACACCTAACATACCGGTGGTATGTCATATGCGTTAGTTGGCCTTCGACGATCATGTGCATAGTTGGGACACACGAAAAACCTTCTACCTTCTGTCCATGACTTGTTGCGGTCAGTGGACACCTTCAGCTTACAAACATCAGCACACCAACATGATGGTGTGTGCACATCCTTCTCCTTCTCCTTGTCCAAACTGGCCTCCATCCACGTCTTCGGCATGTCCTCTTGGTCCGCGCACGCCGGCCTCGTCCTGGAACCGGATGAAGCCATGCCTACAAAAAGAACAATTGTTAACACAAGACATAAAGAGAGTAAATGCGTAAATACAGTAAATGAATAAATGCTAGGAATTGTATGAACAAATAATATACCGAAGGCCGATTCATTATCAACCATTTCTCTACGACGACCACCACCTCTAGCACTTGTGCTTCCTCTCCGACCACCACCACCTCTAGCACTTGTGCCTGCTCGACCACCACCTCTAGCATTTGTGGTAGCTCGACCACCACCTCTAGCACTTGTGCTAGCTCGACCACCACCTCTAGCACTTGTACTCCCTCTACGAACACTAGCACCTCTAGCACTTGTGCTCCCTCTACGACCACCACTACCACCTCTGACACTTGTGCTTCCTCGACCACCACCACCGTCACCTCTTCCACCTTGTTCACCATCGGTGCCGCCTCCACGACTTGTTTTTCTTTTTTTGGTTTTCTTATTCTTGCATGTCCGCTCATTGTGTCCCCCTTCACCGCACACCCCACAATTGATAGTGTCAGGAGCCTCCATGAAATGACCGCTACCAAATTGTTTCATGCCAGTGTATCCAGCCAGGTCATCCATATCACCCCTGAACCTCTTAGTTCTCCTTCTACCCTTCGTCTCCACCTTCAGAAGAGGGTCTGGCCTAATATGAGGGCCATGGTACTCAGGCCACTGTGATTGGTCCAAGAAAGGGCGAAATCTTGGCGCCCATGTCAACCTAGTAGCTTCCAGATGGAACTCTTGCATCCGCACGGTTTTTCCATCACAAACATGTATGTTTCTCGCCTTCGCCGCCGTTATCAAATGCGAGCATGGCCAATGATACTTACTAGGCCTCTCGCACTGGCACCACCGAGTCTTCAGTTTCACCTCAAATGCAGCACCACCATATTGTCTACCGTCTCGTGTTGTGCCACCTGGCTCATCAATTTGATAGATCATTTCAATTCTATCGAATATGATAACTTGTTGCCGTGAAGACTTGCTTGCTTGTAACTGCAACCATTCATCAACCTTTTCCGGATAATCCTTTTTTTCACCTATGCATTTTGCAGTCTCTTCAGAATGCCTCTGAAAGTACTTATTAAGCTTGAAGAAGGTGTACTCCACTATTGCAGTCACCGGCAATGCACGAGCACCCTTCAACACATTGTTGAAACATTCTACCAGGTTGCTCGTCATGTCGCCATATCGCCAACCACCATCGTCGTGAGCGCGTGCCCACTTGTGCTTCTCGCTTAAATTCCTAGTTAAGAAGTCTTTTCCCCCTTCGTTCACCGCTGCAAAGAGTTTGTTGTACCGAGCATCGAAACCTTGGGTGGTGAAGGCCACACATACATGGGTAAGGTCTTTGCTGAGCTCCTTGCTCTTACATGCCCGGTAAAAGTTGGCCACGAAATGCCTCATGCACCATCTGTGGTGAAGCTTTGGAAATCCTGGAATAACAATGTCCATTGCCTTGAGTATGCCATGATGCCGGTCCGATATGATGCATACCTTCCTAGCCCCAATCACGTTATGCCTAACATGACCCATGAACCACTCCCAGTTGTCTTGGTGCTCGGAAGGCACCAAAGCAAATGCACACGACAACACATTGTCGTTTGATGAGTGCGCCATTGCTACCATTAGTGTGCCCTTGTATCTACCGGTCAAGAACGTGCCATCTATAGACAAGACCGGACGACAATGCTGAAACGCCTCCACACATTGTCCATAACTCCAGAAGGCACGGTGGAACACTCCCTCGTGATCCTCGACCACATGAAACATGCCCGGGTTCCTATGTGCAATGGCGGCCAACAACCTTGGGAGCTGGTTGTATGCTTCTTCGTAACCACCATACAACATCCTAATAGCATTTGCCTTTGCCTTCCATGCCTTCCCATACTTGACTTCATAACCAAATTGTTTTTTCACCGTCCGCATGAGAAACCTCACTTTCACAGTGGGATCAAAGCCTATGTCTTTCATCCATTTGTATCCGAGATACTCAGATGTGAGTTGACGGTGTGTCTTTCTAAGTCGTTTAGATGGAGGTTTGCATCTATGAGTGGCAACACAACTTTTTAACACCCATTCTTCGGTTTCTTTAAGCTTTCTTGCATGAACCTTCCATGGGCATCCTTCTTGCTCACACACCAAGGTGTAACGCAACTTCATGTCGGAGTGCTCAACATAAAATGGCCTATGGTTTCGAATGGCATAGTCAGCCAACCAAAACTTCAGCATAGGCAAGCTCAGAAACTTCACTCCTTTCTTCAAATAAGCATTCTCGTCCTCATTCTCCACCCTTGGTTCTCCTGGATCCGGGCATGGTGTTGGCTCAATCGCCGTCATTCTCATTTCACCGTCAACAACAGCTTTATGGGCAAGGCTGAGATCTTTAAACAAGTGAGTTCTTTTTTGTAAGCCTGTCAGCTCAAAGTGGATTTGGTTCTCCTCCTTTGTGAATCCATCCTCGTCCAACTGTTCAACTGGACCCTCGTCATCCGAGTCATACGCATATTGACGCCTAAAAGGCAAGTCACGATCCATGTCCTTTTGCGCTATGTACGCATCCAAGTCACCAACATCATTACCATGAAACCCTTCCTCTTGCTCTTCGTCGTCATCATAAGCATCTTCATCCTCTTGAATTACTCCGTCACTAGCAATCACCTCAACTTCATTTGCTTGGCTAGTTGGTGGTTCGCTAGAAGCATTGGGGGCATACAACTCAACCTCATTTTCTTTAATAGATGGTACACGGGGATGTGGTGGGGGATAAACATTGAGGGCATCAACCACAACCCTATGCTCAACAAGTGGCACCATTGTCCTCTCGCTCATGTCATCCATTGGGGAAGAGACATGCCGGTTCAAATCAAAGGTAAACCGAGGAGATTCAACCTTGGTGGCAAACAATTCAAGTGACTTGTCTTCCGATTGGGATACTTTTTCCTTGTATACATCCCAATGCAAATCCGAGGTGATAGGCATACTTTTCAAGCGAGATTTGGCTCCAACTCCAACATCATACCTTCCTATTAACTTAACATCAACATTGGTGTCCATCCACTTCAAAACTTGTCTCACTTTTGCAACAACATCCTCATAGCTAGGGCTTGTATCAAAAACCAATGGTTCCTCACCCGTGTCGGCATTGTTACTCAAGAATGCCTCCTTGTCAATGTAATGAACATTAACAAGTCTCTCCATCTAAAAATAACATGAATGCATTTAAGACTTCAATGAGAATTGATGTTTACCCAAATACATCTTATTATATCCAAATCATATCAACACTAAATTATTGGTCATGTCCACAAAAGTATCACTAATTAACACACACTAAGCAAAGTTAACCCTAATCACTAACTAACTCTAATCACCAATCTTTCTACTCAACAAACATATATTCCTACTACACACCATGCATAGCACTATATTATCAAAGTTAACCAAGCCATTCACACTAACATATGGGGGAGAAAACATGAACTAGGGTTCCACCAACATGTATAAAATGCAACCAAAATAGCAAGATTTAACAAAAAATAATTGGATGATTTGGGGGAGATTACCAAGAGCAGCAAAGTGATGGAAAGATCCACCTAAGGGATGCACCTTTTGGAGAGGATTTGAGGGGGAGCTTGAGGGGTGGGAGAGAGTATGAGAGCTCCAAGTCTTCTTCAAGCTCGGGTTGTGGATTGGGGAAAGTGTGTGGGGTGGATCCCACACACTCTCCCGTGGGGTTATCCAGTTACCGGGGCCAGACGCCAGGGTCCTTGGCGTCTGGTCCCTTTGCCACGTCAGCAGGTCAACGGGAAGGCGGGCAGTGCGGGCCAGGGGCCAGACGCCAGGATCCGTGGCGTCTGCTTCGCAACCCAGACGCCAGGGATGTTGGCGTCTCCTAAAAAGGTCAAAAACGAATTTTTTTTGTAAACGAGATCAAATCGGGATTTTGTCAGTCAGAGAGGTCATAACAGTAATTTTGTCCTGCTTGAGTAGATAGCCGGGAAGCCCATTGGGGCGCATGGCCTGCTTTCAGACAACAGCTGTCTCTTTCCGGGTTGGGTGGCTCCGAGGGGCGCTGTTCCAACTGCAGTCCCGGGGGACCCCCTGCCCTGCGCCCCCCTCCTTCGTTTGACCGGACCTCTTTTTACTCCGTCCGGTGCGTGGTGGTTGGCCCGTTGGGGCTTTCCTCCCCGTTTGTTTCCTTGCAACGCCCCCAATGAGCGGTGGGCTGCCACACTTGCACGGGACCGGGCTGAAATGCTCGCAGTTCGTGGCGCTGGGCTTTTCTTTTTTGGATCTTGGCGTTGGTTGGTTGGACTTGTGGTGTGAGTGGTCCGGGGGCTACACGCTGCTGGCTGCTGGCTGCTGGCTGCCTGTTGCTCTGCCCGCAACAGCTGCTAGTAGGAGTACTGTGCCGCGCTCACTCCTCGCTGTGCACGCACCGGCGCGGCATCTCTATCCGTCCGTCCGTCTGTGTCGCCCACTGTTCTGGCATCGCCTCGTAGGTGTTGCGAAGTTTAACAGTCTTCGCCCCTCCGTATGTGTGTGTGTGTGTTGGACTGTTGGGGCGCTGCTGCATGCAGATGCAGCGCTGTGCTGTGTCGTTCAGAGGGGAGGCCCTGCATCACTACTGTATCGTCCTATCCTTGCTCGCTTGACATCGACGGGCCACCTATGAGCGTGAGCGTGAAGTGGTCTCTCTCGTGCGTCGAGACGGCCATGTCATTGTGGTAGTTTTTTTTCATTGCGAGAAGTTACAGTGGTAGCTTACTACATCTTCTCGAGAGCTACTCTTTTTTTTTACCAGGAGCAACCGCTTTAGGTTTAATGACCCTGTTTGGATACTCTAACTCAGTTAGAGGTTAGAGTTGGATTCTAACCCTGAACTAACTCTAGCCAAAGAGGCGTTTGGATGGCAGCGTTAGATGGAACGCGGATACGGCGAGCCGCCTTCACGGGCGGTGCGAGAGGGAGGAATGAAGATGACGAGAAGCTTCGAGAAAGTGGGGAGGGATCTACTACGGGGAGAGCGAGAGAAAAATTGTGTTTTTTAGTGGTCTCGAGAAGAACTAATCCAAATAAATACCTTTTGGGTGGGTTAGATTTTTTGAATGGTTAGATGCATCTAACTCAAACTAATCCTTCTGCTTGGATATTTTTGGGTTAGTTGAGTCCAAACTAACCCAAACTAACTCTAACCCATGGATCAATAAAGCTCTCACTGAATAATTGCATCAGGGTTCAGGGGAGCAGTACTTCCCCTGCCATGCCGACACGCACAACACATGCGTTGCTGCGGCTGTGAGAGGGTGGCAAAGCTAGCTTAGCTACGGTAGGAGTAGACGGCATGACGCGACGCGGGGCCGTCCATTTCGAGATAATTTGCGTGAGGGGCGTGGAGCCACCTTATTCATTCCGAAAGGACGCGCCAAACATCGCTCCATGTGTACCGCGTACCTTAATCGAGTACTACTGCCTACCGCTACTGGTAGTAGACGTAGTACGTACGTGTAGGTATAGGTGTAGCTGTGAGCTATAGCACTGGTTGTGGTTGGATTGACATGCGACTCGTCGTCCTGTGTACTGTACTGTGCATCCATCGAGTACGCACGCGGGAATAGCACAGCGCGTCGTAGCTGTTTCCACCCCAAAGTACGCACGTAGCTATGCTGTAGTACTGGCGCAGAGAGGAGAGAGGACGCGCATGGCTATGCATGCCACTATGCAAAGCGTGACTAGGGAAACTAGTTGCGTTGCGTTTGCATGCATAGGTTATTCAATCGAGGATGTTTGCACTAGTAAAAAAGGGGCCAATGGTCCAGGCCGGTCCAGCCCATTAGTCCCGGTTCAATCCAGAACCGGGACCAATGGGGGCATTGGACCTGTTTCGTGAGCCCCAGGGGCCGGCCGGGCCACGTGGGCCATTGGTCCCGGTTCGTCTGGACCTATTGGTCCCGGTTAGTGGGACGAACCGGGACCAATGGCCCTCGCTCCTGGCCCACCACCATTGGTCCCGGTTGGTGGCCTGAACCGGGACCAAAGGACGGCCATTAGTCCCGGTCCATTCCATCAACCGGGACTAAAGGGTTGGTCCTCGTTGCGGCCAAAGTTTAGTCCCACCTCGCCAAGCGGAGGGGAATCAGACCGGTTTATAAGCCCCTCCCTCTTTGCCTTATTGAGCTCCTCTGAAAATGAAAATGGATGCCCCTATATAGGGAATTTAGGCTAAGTTCATACGAATTTCTCTTGAAATTTGTTATGAATTTAATTTGAATTTCCTCTATATGCGCATCTATGCTCATTTCTGAGTAGCTTTTTATATAGTTTTTTTTATTTTCTGCTATATTTATTTTTTTCTTTTTATTTCTGAGTTGTAATAAGTCATTAAAAATAAGCATCTATGCTCATTTTTTAGTAAAGTTAATCATAACTATTTTTTCTTCTATTTATTTTTGAATTGTAATAAGTCATTAAAAATAAGCATCTACGCTCATATTTTAGTAAAGTTAATCACAACTACTTTCTTTTCTTTTTATTTCTGAGTTGTAATAAGTCATTAAAAATAAGCATCTATGCTCCTTTTTCTAGTACAGTTAATCACAACTATTTTTTCTTCAATTCAATTCTGAGTATCTTTTTATATAGTTTTTTTCTTTTCTGTATTTTTTCTTTTTATTTCTGAGTTGTAATAAGTCATTAAAAATAAGCATCTATGCTCCTTTTTTAGTACAGTTAATCACAACTATTTTTTGGTTCAATTCATTTATGAGTAGTTTTCTATATAGTTTTTTTTCTTTTC
>NC_041389.1:669675406-669676656 GCF_002162155.2 Triticum dicoccoides | reverse complement strand
TCATTTATGAGTAGTTTTTTATATATTTTTTTCTTTTCAGCTATTTTTTTATTTCTTAGTTGTAATAAGTCATTAAAAATAAGCATCTATGCTCATTTTTTTAGTAAAGTTAATCATAACTATTTTTTCTTCTTTTTATTTCTGAGTTGTAATAAGTCATTAAAAATAAGCATCTATGCTCATATTTTAGTAAAGTTAATCACAACTACTTTCTTTTCTTTTTATTTCTGAGTTGTAATAAGTCATTAAAAATAAGCATCTATGCTCCTTTTTTAGTACAGTTAATCACAACTATTTTTTGCTTCAATTCATTTCTGAGTAGTTTTCTATATTTTTTTTTCTTTTCAGCTATATTTATTTTTTTCTTTTTATTTCTCAGTTGTAATAAGTCATTAAAAATAAAAAAGAGGCGCAATGCTTGTTAATTTGCTTCAAGCCTTTCGGAATAGTGTCAATTGCACTGCACATAGCTCTGTGCAGTCTACCGTATTCCTCAAGGCTTGAAGCTAACCAACGTGCAGGAGTATTGAGCCTCTTCGTCATCGTCTCTGCACTCAGGGCTTATAAACAGCTGCGAGTGCCTCTCGCTTGGCGAGGTGGGACTAAAAAACAGCTGCAGGAAGAATCAAAATAAAATAAATAAAATAAAAAAAGTGCCACCTAAAGGGCTACCACGGCCTGAATACGACTAGAAACCCAACAATGGGCCAGGATTCAGGCCCGCAATAGGCCCAATAGGCTCACAGGCATATATAGTGCGTTTAGGCCCGTAAGCCTTCATTTGAGAGGAGCTCGAGAGGGCAACGGGACTGGTGCTTATAAACCACTCTCGAGCTCCGTCAGCTAGCGAGATGGGACTAAACTTTCGTGCCGCGACGCGGGCAGCACATGGCCTTTAGTCCCGGTTGGTGGCACCAACCGGAACTAAAGGGACGCATTGGTACCGGTTCGTGGCACCAACCAGTACCAATGCCCCCCTTTAGTCCCGGTTGGAGCCACCAACCGGGACCAAAGGTCTTCGTTTCCCGTCCTTTGGGCTGCTGAAAAAAGGCATTTGGTCCCGGTTGGTGGCACCAACTGGAACTAAAGAGGCCATTAGTCACGGTTGGAGGCACCAACCGGGACCGATGCTCTTCCTATATATACATGACTTGGCAGTTTTCGATCTCTCCTGCTCCACTCCCGTCGCCGCGTGTCTCCCTGCCGCCACCTCGCCGTCGCCGCCCCGCCCCGCCACGCCCTGACGCCGT
>NC_041389.1:669560445-669674784 GCF_002162155.2 Triticum dicoccoides | reverse complement strand
TTTGTTAGATTAGATGTGTAGTCATTTTGATATGTAGTTCATAGATTTTTTTTGTTATATTAGATTTTTTTGTTAGATTAGATTAGATGTGTAGTAATTAATTTTGTTCATAGAATTTTAATGATTTTTTTGTATATAGTTTAGATGTGTAGTAATAAGAAGTAGTTTATATATAGTTGTTAGATTAGATGTGTAGCAATTAATGATTTTTTTTGTTAGATTATATGTGTAGTAATAAGAAGTAGTTTATATATAGTTGAACTAGCTAGTTGATTTAATAAACTAATTTATTTTACTATATATAGAAGTAGTTTGTTTTTAGTAAGTACTACTTATTTATTTATAGTAAGTGCTTAGTAGTTGAACTAGATAGTTGATTTAATTAATAAAACTACTTTTATTTAACTATATATAGAAGTAGTTGCCGCATCGACGTT
This sequence comes from Triticum dicoccoides, assembly GCF_002162155.2. Taxonomy (NCBI): domain Eukaryota; kingdom Viridiplantae; phylum Streptophyta; class Magnoliopsida; order Poales; family Poaceae; genus Triticum; species Triticum dicoccoides. The sequence continues at coordinate 669,674,347 of NC_041389.1, read as the reverse complement.
GGCGATGCCTATCCCGCATCCTCGTCGTCGTCGACTCGGCGGTGGAGGCCTGCTTGTTGATCAGGGCCATGTTCGGGACTGGACTCCGCCGGGCTGGTATTGGGAGGTGCTACCTTCCGGGGGACGTAGGTTGGTGAGGAGGCAGCCCGTTGTTGACCCGATCCTTGTTTGGTGGCGGTCGCGTGGGCCAGTGACGGTGGTGAGGCATCCGGACACCGCGGAGGTGGTACGTCACCGTGTCAGCGAGGAGGACGAGCACGTTCGTCGCTACTTGGTTGCATTGGAGGGCAGATTCGACAATACCTGGCAGGTTCTTCAGGGATCTCACTGGAGCTATGATCCTGTGATGGTTCCTTATCTTTGGGTGTCCACCGCTCGCGTCGATACCCGTCGGGCGCTATGGTTCTAGTTGTATTAGTGATAATATTCGACGATGTACGGACACCAAGAGATGATGTACTTTTGCTTATAATTATTGAATGCATGCTAATTTGAATACTATACTTTATTTTATGATTTGGTTTTGCTTATTTTATGATTTGGTTTTGCTTATTGAATGCTCATATTGGATAAGTTCTCCTTCATTCCCGTGTGCTAGACAATTTGATATAATAATGCATTCGGGAATGAAAGGAGGAGCTACGTACATCGATCATCGATAGTCAACCCATGATTAATAATAATGATCTAGTTTAATATTTGAATTATGAACGTAGGCCGGAAATGTCGTACATCGGACGACGAAAACCGCCTGGGGGAGTGCGACTGGTGCCACGACGACCGAGGTATCTGCGACAGGTTCATTGCTGGACGAAGATCGTCGCTTCAGCATTAAGCTCGAGGAGACCTTCGATGTTCATACGGTACGCAACCGACGATAAAAGTTTTTTTCGTAATTACTCATGACTTCAACTATTTTAATCATGACAATATTTTTCATCTTTTCCAATTCGACTAGCTTATCCCATGCTTTGCAAGACGCTATGTCTTGGAGAGGATGGATTTTGAAGACTATGAAAGTTTCGAAATCAAAAAAATTATCCTAAGTACCCATCATGGTGTGGATTTTCAAGTAAAGCTGTACAATGCTCAGAGTGTAACCCATTTTGATTGCAAAAATTGGGAAGCACTTTGCAAGATGTATGGTTTTGATGAGGGTATGCTTGTTACCATGGATCTTGGTGATCCTACAATCGAGCAAGAGAGACCTACGATTTTCGTCCTTGTGGATACACCTCCAATTCTTCCCCCATGTGAGCTTAACATAGTTATTAAGTAATTTATATTGTTTATTTCAAAATAGTTGACAACTTATTCTCCATTGACAGCTTATTTTCATTCTTCAAAGAATGTGCGGAAGATGGTAGACAAAACCTACTACACCGAAGGCTCCGAACTAACTTATCAGGAGAAAAATCATCTGGTCGCATTTTGTACTGATCTTGAGAATTACAATGTCTACAATCGAACTCCTCAACATTATGGTCAATACGTGCCACTAGTGCACGTGTTGAACTACGGTAACTACCATGGAGATACCCTGGTAAGATTTTTGTACTATTACAACATCCGTGCATCTTTTTGCACACTTCTAAAACTAGTACATCATATCATTGCTAACTACGAAGTTATTACTATGTTTTTCAACAGATAATCCCGAATGATTATGTGCTTCATCTGATGTATACACACGGTAGCATTCATGTTTTGAACATACAACCAGGTCATCCTATGAATCTTAACTGTCCATACCGGGTTTCTAAAATAAGTGGAGACCTGAGAATCAAAGAATGGAAAAAATGTATGGACAGTCGTAAGGAGCTTCTTGGAAGCAACATTCAGCGAAGGGCAAAAATTGGAGACATGATGATCGTCATTCTTCATAATGAAGAGTCAGGGTCTATATTGTTTTATGCTATTTTACCTTAAGGGTGTTTAGGTCCTACATGATACTGATGATCATGTGTTAAGAACAATTATGTAGGGTTGGGTTCGATGACTATGAGGATGATGATCGTATGACTTATTATTAATAACGAGTAGAAGTTGTATGATGATGCATGATTAGTAGGACGAGTACTTGTTATTATATATGCTGATGTATGCGAGCATGCATGAGTTATTATATCAGCGGGTAAAATGAACATATATAGCAGCAGCGTTGGTAAACCAAGGATGAAGATATAAGAGAGGACACTTCTCTCTATTAGCTAGCTAATATAACAACCTAAAAATAACCCCCCAAACCCCTAAAGCAGTCAATTTCCAAAAAAAAACATGAACTTTTGGTCCCGGTTGATGCCACCAATCGGTACCAAAGGCCCACTGACTGGGCTCGGCGCACAAAGCCACGTGGAGGCACATTAGTCCCGGTTCTAGTTTGAACCGGGACTAAAGAGTGGAGGTATTAGTAACGGCCGGGACTATTAGGTGTTTTTCTACTAGTGTTGGTTACTTGTCGTCATGAGTTGGGCATGCATGTTGGCAAATCCGTCCCGGTCGCGTCACAGGAACTAACCGAAAACACGCCTTGTATGTTGCCTTCCACATCCTCATCCCTTTGTATCTGAAATCTCAAACCTATGCAACACTACGTATAAACTATAGACACGATCAACGCTCCATGTAGGCGTAAGCGTGCGGAGATGCGTCGTCATTGGAGCAGGAGGTGGAGTCGTCCTTCAGGTCAGAGTCAGAGCTGCACCTTTTGCCTGACAGTCTACGGAGCAGGCGGTCCTGGTCCTTCGCATGGCAGGCTGCCCGCGTCGTCGTCGTCGCCTCCTTGTTTGCCTTGCGCTTCAACAACTCGATGGGGAGTCGGAGCGCCTTGGCATTCTTGCGACGGAGGCGCAGCGCACCCTTCTCCGCCGTCATGAGGGAGTGGTGGAGGACCGACGTGAGGAGCACGACATCAAGATCGACCGACGCGCGGACAATGCCCCCACTCGCGGTCGAATCCCTCCCCGCTGCAGCTCGCATCGGACTGCTCGTGCCTCGGACTCGGGCGTCGTCGTGCGCGCCCAGCCCCGGCACAGGCACGAGGAACCGACGGTGGTCGGACACTACTTCCGGAGAATAGGGTGGTGGTGGGCGGCGTACCTGAAGGAGCGGAGTGGAGCGGCCGGAGTTGCATGCCGGGCGGGACGGGCTGGCAACGTCGCCGGCGCTGCATCGACGTGCGTCGGGTGCTGACGATGTAGATCTGCTGCTGCTGGATCCGCCTTGGTCGAGCTGCGAATGCCTCAACGCGATGCGGAGGGCGACCTCTTCCCCATCGTCGTCGGAGCCGGACTGAAGTGGGCGGAGAGGGGACTGAAGTGGAGTTCAGATTGACTGCGGTCTAGGGTTTTCTGGATGGAGATATAGGCACGCGTGAGCTAGGCTGGCCAAGTCCACATGATGGACGCGTCCGAGACGCCCCATATTTGGGCTGGATATGAGGGGCTCCCTTCCTGTGCAAAGCCCTGACAGTTTACCGCGATGTACAACATATATGGATTTACTCGACGCGTGGGCCGGTCACTGGTTAGCGATCGCCCGCGCACGCCATGTTCCCCCGCACGTACATTTTTGGGCCGGTCCAACTAGCCTTTTCCTACTCTTGGGAAGGTTGGTTCTAGAACCTTCAGAGACTGATTGTTTGGTATTTGTTTCTTGGTTTTCAATTTTCGTTAATTACTTTCCTTTTACGTATTCGTTTTTTTCTTTCTTTATTATTTTTCATGTTCTTTTCTTGTTTTCTCTTTATTTTTTTCTCTTTTTATTTCAATTTTTGGAGCATCTATAATAAGTTTTGTGATCATTTGTTTTTGTAATCATAAATATTTTTTGAAATCATGAAATATTTTTCGAATTCATGAACATTTTTATGTAATTGTGAACATTTTTCCAATTCACATTTTTTTTACAAAATCATGATTTTTTAAATCGTTAACGTTTTTTGAATTCAGAAGCATTTTGAAAACAATTATGAACATTTTTTTTTGAAATTTTAAACTTTTCCTTGAATCAGCGGGAATTTATCAGATCGACAATCTTTTTTGAATCCATGAACGTTTTCTATAATTCACAAACATTTCTGAATCCTAGAACATTTGTTCCAAATCATGAACATTTTTTGAAGACTAAATGTTTTAATCATTTTTTGAATTCACAAACATATTTTCAGTGGCCAGAACATTTTTGAACTCACGAATATTTTTTGCATTGAAGATTTTTTTTCAAACTCATGAACTTGTTTTTGAAATTTGATGTCTGTTTTGAAATCCCTATGAATATTTTAAATTCATAACTGTTTTTTAATCCCGAACAATTTTGTAGAGGCAAAGAAACAGAAAATATAAAATGAGAAAGGAAAATGTGGCCCAATATCGCAAAAAGGAAAATGCAAATGTGGGCCCAAATAGAGGCTCATGCCATTGAATTGTTGGGCCCGTCGCCGGAGCCAAACTTCCTCCGATAAACCCTTCGCCCACCTGCCCGCCTCCAAGTCTCCAACCAAGCGACCTTTTCCGCCGCCGCCGCCCCTAGCTCCAGCGCCCTCGCCGTCGGTCGCAGCCAAGCCCCCGCTTCGAGCTTCGCGATCTCCCTCGCCGACCAACATGGGGTAATTTAACTTCTGCACTCTACATCTCGCCTACAAGTCCCGCGCTACTCCGTTCGATTTTGCTGTATCAACAGATCCACCAGAGAGCACCTTCATCTTACTATGTGCTCTTCTGGATTCTAGACCCTTTGTCCGACGCATGCATGAAATTTGAAGTGGACTATTGTGAGTAGTGATCTGCATTGCTTCCGTGCCAACAAAAAAATCCGATGTGGTTTGAGTTTTAGCTTGTAAATGGTGGAATTGGCTTAGCAGGGGGGACTGGCCTCACTAGTAACATTCAAGCCCTTGATTCTCTTTGCGTTTTACTTGTGTTGTTGACAGTAGTTAATTAAACGAGGCAACACTGTAGTCTGAAACATTCCTTGTTTTTTTTGCACAAATTATCCACCTTAAATCCTAAGTACCTTTGCTTTTGACAGTTTTGCCGTCAGTTGTCTGTAAACCTTATGCAACTGGCTGCACTGTGCTCTATTGGTTGAAGAAGCGAATGCCTCTCTTATGCCCAGTGCTCTAGACTCTAGTTACTTCTATATATTTTCTTATGCATTAGCAACGTGCCAGAATATGCGGTATGCAGTAGCCTAGTGTTCTCTTGGATTATCAAGATAACCAGCGAGAACCAAAGGTCCTTGCCCTGAGAATGATACCATTTTCTGGACCATGTACCTTTCTATGCCCATGTATACGATGTACTTTGAGTCAGCATATCCTAATTTCTGTTCTAGTGGAGTTTTGTGTATCTCTAGCTCATTGGGATATGAAGATGCTACAAGCACTTGATCTGCGACTCACATGTGGTGTCACATATGGACTGTGAATTTTTTTACTTTCATGACATGATTAGCAACATAGCAGAACATAGAGCATTCCTGTGGTAGTCTAGTATTCTCTTCAATTATTTACATATCTAGTGAGTAGTGACGACCAATGGTCCTTCTCCTGAGCGTGGTTCCAATTTCTCGACCGTGTACCTTTGCATACCCATATGTCAGCTGCACTTTGACTCAACATATCCTAATTTCTATTGTAGTGCGTATGTGTGTACCTCTAGCTCACTGGGATATGACGAAGTGACAAACACTTGATCTATGATTCACATGTGGTGTTACATATGGATTGTGAAATGTTTCTATTCATGACATGATTACTTCATTGAATTGTCCTGGAAATTTAGATTCTGTCTGTCTTCATTATTTGGTCAGGTTGTGGTTCAGTTTTTTGCGCTATTAGCTTTCTTGTTCCCACATATTGCTAATTTTATTTTAGAGCCTTTGTTCTCCAATTTATACTTCAGCTTCTTGGCCTTATAAGTGCAGCTTCTTGAGAAATGACAACTCAGTGTGATTTAAAATACAGTGCTGAAGAATTATCTGTGAGCTAAATACTCCCTCCGTCCCATAATATAAGAACGTTTTTCAAGCTAGCTTGAAAAACGTTCTTATATTATGGGACGGAGGGAGTATTTATTTGCATTCACCATCAAGAACTGCTTTAAATTGACTAATAATAAATCGAGGTTGTAGCAAACAGATAGGATGAACCTAGCAATGTCCTTTATTTTGTTATTTCTTTTGCTAGTTCTGCTTTATCAGAACCTATGCTCACGACTTGACAGACTTCTCTTTTGTTCACTGGGTCTTTTTTTTTAAATATTTATGTTTATTGGTTGCCAAGTCTTGAAAATTCTTTCATGTTTGTGGCTAGTTGAACCGGCAAATTGAAAAAATATGTGAACAACTGCACTAATTCAATTTAGTATGGATGTAACTGCATTCATATATGTAGTGATCTGCTTGTAGTTTTGCCTCAATACTTTCTGTATGAAATGTTTTGATTCCATGACATGATTACTTCATCGAATAGTTGTGCAAATCTAGATTTGTTTGTCTTCATTATTTGGTCCGGTTGTTGCTCGGGTTTTCTCCCTATTGTTGGTATTTTGTTTTTGAGCCTTTGTTTTCCAACTTATACTTCAACTTCTTGGCCTTATTCATTCAGAATGAGAAGTTTATTCCAATGCAACTAATTTAACAGATTTTTATGAAGGTCAGTGTGATTTTTAATAAACAGCTGATAGTTATCTGTGAGCTAAAATTTATTTGCATTCACTATCAAGAAGTGCTTTAAATTGGCTTAGGGTTGTAGCAAACAGATATGGGCTGTATTACTCAGTAATGTCCTGTATTTGTGTTATTTCTTTCGCTAGTTCTGCTTTATCAGCACCTGTCCTCAGGGCTTGAAATACCTCTCTTTTGTTCAGTACTACACCCTCTGTTCCTAAATGTCCTATATTTGTTACTTCTATATATTTGTGCTCAATTTAAACTGCCAAAACGTCCTATATTTAAAAACAGAGGTAGTACATCTTTGTGTAAATATTCAGGTTAATTGCTTGTCAAGTCCTGAAAAATTGTTTCATTTTTGCGGCTAGTTGAAACGACGAATGGGAAAACTATGTCAACAATACTGTACTTCTTTAGTTTAATATATGGATGTATTCACGTTCATCTACCGTACAAATTCAATTTAATGCAGATGTAACTGCATTCATGTACTGCAGTTGTGTGCTTGTAGTTTTGAGCCGATACTTTTCGTACGGAATGTTCAAGCTGTAGCCTTTTTATCTTTAGCTTGTTCTCATATTTTCCCTGAATGCTAATGTTCTGCGATGCTTATGCAGTAAGACACGTGGTATGGGAGCTGGGCGCAAGCTCAAGACCCACAGGAGGAACCAGCGGTGGGCTGACAAAGCCTACAAGAAGAGCCATCTGGGGAACGAGTGGAAGAAACCCTTTGCTGGTTCATCCCACGCGAAGGGGATTGTCCTTGAAAAGATGTAAATTTGATAAACTACCTGTGCCTGTTTCCTCCGTGGAACAATAGATAACTGACACGAAACTGTTTGCACTTTATGTAGTGGCATTGAAGCCAAGCAGCCCAACTCTGCTATCCGTAAGTGCGCTCGTGTCCAGCTGGTGAAGAATGGAAAGAAGATTGCCGCCTTTGTGCCAAACGACGGTTGCCTGAACTTCATCGAGGAGAATGTGAGTATACCATTCCTGCCTCCTGGTACTTCATTGTCAGCTAGTATCGTGTCAACCCCCTCTCTTCTTCGCTAACACCGCCCGCCCGTGATGAATGTGTAGGATGAGGTGCTCATCGCTGGGTTCGGTCGGAAGGGGCATGCTGTGGGAGACATCCCCGGTGTCCGGTTCAAGGTGGTGAAGGTGTCGGGCGTGTCCCTCCTCGCCCTCTTCAAGGAGAAGAAGGAGAAGCCCAGATCCTAAAATGGCTCCTCTCCATTCTTCCAAGATGCGGCAGCCATGAAAACTTGCATCCTGCTGGTTACTCGCAATGTTTTTAAGCGTGTGGATCTTAGTTCTTGTCGAGGAAACATCTGAATTCTAAGCTGCCAAGTTTCAGTTCCTACAGTAAACCTCCGCCCTCCGTTTTTCTACGTGTATGCGCATCGTATTGCTGTGATATTTGATGTACCGTCGTGGTCCTGTTATCCTTTTTAGCCTTCACTGTGTTGCTGTTTTTTTAACACACTAGTCGGCGTCGCTCTCGCACCCAAAACACACAAAGGCATCTCAAAATAAATATTTTATAAAAAAGCCCCGGAACACCTTTGTCTTCCTTGCGAGTTTGTTAAGATACCCCTTGCCATGTTAAGATACCTCAATGGAGACTGATCTAAACTGATAAGAAGCAATAGCCGAAAGCAAAATTCAGCAACTTCAGCGCCGGACCCGGTGACCGGGCCACTCGACCGACCAAAGTGTGGCCGGACCCTCTTCGCCCTTCCACAAGCCCACCGATGTTGCCCCTACGCCCTGCTGAAGAAATGATTCGATGCCACTCAAAATCCCAAAATCCACGAGCCCTGGTTGATGTTATTTAAACCACCGACAAGCAGGAGCCCGGGTGTGAGGACCTTGAGAGGTAGCGGTGGAAGGTTGAGAGAGAATTGGGGATTCGAAGGGTATCCCGAGATTCGAACTTGAGAGTTAACAATTGTGTCCGTCTTCGGCTAACCACTTGAGCCAGTGGATTATATCCATTGCAGCGGCGCGAAAAGCTTAAGAATAATTCTAAGCCGCGTTAGTAAACACAAAATTGCACAACACTATTCTTGTAACGCACAGATTTTATTTGAAAATATTCTGGAAAACGTGATTTTATTAAATAATTGTGAACAAAATTTGAAAATCCACAGTTTTTTTTAAAAAAAATCCATGAGCATGAAAGAAAATCGGCCTATTCAAAAAAGTTCACGAAATAAAAAAAGTACACAAACTTCAAAAAAATTCATGAACTTGAAAAAAGTTCATAAAATTTGAAAAATAGTTCACATATTTCAAAAATAGTTCATAAATTTCAAATAAAAATCATCAAATTTGGAAAAAGTTCACCAAATTTGAAAAAAGTTTACCAAATTTTAAAAAGGTTCATCGGTTTTGAAAAAAGTTCATCAATTTTAAAAAAAGTTCGTCGATATTGATTTTTTTATCAACTTTCAGAGAGGTTGATCAATTTTGGAAAGAGTTCATCAATTTTGAAAAAAGTTCATCAATTTTGAAAAAAGTTCATCAATTTTGAAAAAAGTTAACAAATTTGAAAAAAGTTATTCAGGAAATTTAAAAAAGTTCACGCGTTTGCAAAAGGAATTAAGAAAACAAAAACAAAAATAGAAAACCGAACAAAATCATTCCCAAAAAGGGAAAAAGGGACAAGAAAAAGAAAAAGGAAAAAAGAAAGATAAAAGGAGTGAAGAAGATGGAAATAAACACCCCCCCTCTTCTTCAGAACGTGGCCGGTCCCAGATTGGGGCTGCTAGAAAATGGTCATTGGGCACATAATAGTTTTCCCGACTAAAGCTATCTTCCGACAACCCTGACCATTCACTTGGATATGAGGAATGGTTGTATTTATTTTTTCGATCATACGACGCTCAAGTATAGCTTCTGGAACCAATAGACTTGCCACAAGATCAGCAATTTCAGGAAGCTTTGCAAAACCCGAGATGAATTTGACTTGCTGCCGGCACTTGAAGACGATAAGCCGCATCACGAGTACGCTTAGTAATTTCGAAGGGGTCATAGTACTTTTGAAAGGGCATTTCCCTCCCTAAGTGATTTTGGTGTTGATGACAACATAACTTGCAGTCTAACCGTGTGCTTGAGCTACACAGGTATATCTGAAAGTGGCACAAGACGGTTATGTTCCCTTCTAATAGGAAAAGAGCGAACCCGGTGTTTTTGTCGATTTATTTTATTTGATCGTAGGAAAACTGCACTATTAAGAGGGCGTCTGCGTTGGAAGGTATGGGTGGAATCAAACACATGCACAAAACCATATTTGCACCCACATACCCTTCCCAGATTTCGAGGAGTTCTCAACTCTAACTTAGTGCTTCTGATTTTCGCTACCCGGTAGTAGTGGGGGAATGAGGGAGCAATACTACTTTTGACCACTCTCAGGTCGATAGTATCACACTCTTGGCCGGTAACACCGCTCCCCAGGTGGAGCGGCCCTATGGGACCAAGTATCATACCAACTAGCGTAGAGGAGCCATTCTTGTCTGTTTTGGCCGCGGTACAAGAGCGGCAGTACTTCAGAAGTATCAACTATTTATTTTAGCCGATACTACCTGTTTGTGCTAAAACCGGCGGATCTCGGGTAGGGGGTCCCGAGCTGGTGATCTTGGCACGATGATAACAGGAAGTAAAAGGGGTCGTATTTACTCAGGTTTGGGACCTCTTGAAGAGGTAAAACCCTATGTCCTACTTGTATTATATTGATTGTGGATGGAGTACAAAGTAGATGCCGATCTACCTCAAGATCGTATAATTGAATTCTAACCTGTTCTAGGATGCCTCTAGACACTAAAAACCCAGGTCTTATATAGGCACCAGGGGTATCTAATGTTACAACTATGCTGACTAGAACTAGGGATAACATGCTGATAATTTGAATACGCCTTGAAGTGTATGGCAAGTCTTCGGAGGATTCCATCTTGATTATGCCTTGGGCCATGGCCTACATGCCCCATCGTCAGTTGTCGGCGGTTCCTCGGCTCGGCCCATGAATGGCAGGTCGACCTGGTATGCACCACCTAATCCAGGACACCATCTGTAGCCCCTGATCCGGTCTTCAAGCCGAGGACACTGATGCTTCCTTGGGATAGCTTCATCTTCGAGTCTTCGGCTTCATAGGCGAGTTCCATCTTCCACGTCGGCTTCTAGATTCGATGACTTTATTTGGACCCGAAGGTCCTCTTCATGTTCCACCATTGGCTTTTGCATCTATGTGTTGATTCAGTTATATACTTCAGGTAATTTGGTTCATTGGATCCGAAGACTCTTGTTTGAGGACTCCAAGTATGAAGTTTCTTTATGCCGAGGTCGATTCCTTATAAGCGAATTTTTATTCTCCGAGGATTCTCAACGACCCTTAGCAGTCTTGTGGTCCCAATTCTCGATGTACTTGCCAAAAGGAGTTGTAGTGGGCCCTGAGATCCGTTTTAGCGGTGTTTTAAACTTCTTTTCCTTGATCCACATTCCCAAACACGACATAATGCCTGGGAAACATGCAGATTAATTATTAAGGACTCAAGCATCCGACCGCAATATGTCCTATCATGGTGAATATAAACCCAAGGGGGAGGTGATTTTGCCTTCACTCCGCCTACTTGTTTCTTGTGCCCACGCAACTATCTCTCTCCCACCTTTGCTTATAGAGCTCCAACAATGGCGCACACTCCAGGATTGTCAAAGTGCCCAAACGGTCCCCTCGACAGAGATTGGCAGAGTTACTCGGTTACCCAAGGGCAACTGAATCGGCTCGCAACACTAGGGTATCTGCTTGAGCCAGAGTTTGCGTTGGGGCCGCTCTGGTCTTGTGGCCATAGATAGAGGGGTTATCAATGATAAGTATCCCACACAAAATTGGGCAAAGCGAATCTGCTTCATGCCCTTTCTCGTTCGAGGACTCGGCTATCCCATTCATCCTTTCATCAGGGGCCTTCTGGAGTTTTACGGGATCCAGCTCCACCTCACGCCCAATGATATCCTCCACATATCAGGTTTTTTCATCCTTTGTGAAGCCTTCCTTTGCTGCCAAGCCCACTTTGGGTTGTGGCGGAAGTATTTTTGTTTAATTCCTTGCTCCAAGGATGGCACAATCTTCAAAGTTGGAGTTGTCGAGGTATGGAGAGTTGTCTGGACAGATTACTCCCTGGGATCCTAAAGAGGGTGCCGATACGTGGTTAGCCCAGTGGTTTTACACCGACGTCGTACCACTAGAAGATCTTGTTTGTCAGGGGCTGCCCTCGTTCTCTCATGACCCACCGAAGAAGCGATACAACTAACGGCCAGGGAGTCCGTCCGTGGAGGATGACGCCGAGGTGTCCCAACGAGCCGCTCAAGTGTGATGGCCATGGCAATGGCTCGAGGAGTCCAACCTCTTCAACAACGTGTTCATCCGTTGTGGGAATACAATGGAGCCGATGACGAGATCCGGAAGGGCTACAAGGACCACCAATCCTTAGCATCCGCGTTGGAGGCCATCTAAAAGGGGAAAAATGAGGATTTCCTAAACCATGTTTGACGGCTTCTCTCCTTACAAGCCAGTCGAGGCGGTGAGTTTTTGTACCTGATATCTTGATTTTACTTGAGCATAGTTTTTATTATCCTGATTAGTTTCTCAACATATCTGAGCAGGGCTGGAGGCGTTGGGTGGAGAAAATAAGTTCCCTCGCTTTGCAACTAGAAATCCATGTCTGAGATGACGACCTAGTCTATGCCGAGGATTTGGAAATAGCCCTCATTTTCAAGGATGTGTTCTTCTATTAGGGGAGTGTCGACGGTACCTGCATGACATTCTTTGGGCCGTCCATAACATAAAAAATCATGGTAGAAGTTAGGGCAAGGAAATTTTCATGAAGTTCCCGGTTATGGTTGGTGGTCGGGGGCCGAGCGATGCAGTGTGGTTTGCACATTTCTCTCTCGTACGCGCGCGTAGTGAGAGCCGTGTTCGCTATAACTGAACCCAAGCGAGGCGTTCTCTTATTGAACCCGAGCGATCACACCACTACATACCGAAGCCGATCGATCGATCCCTTCGCCGCTAACTGAACTGAGAAATTCCTTCGCTGCAAACTCAACCCGACTGACTCCTTCGCTGCTAACTAAACCCAATCGATCCTTCTCGGTGCTTACTGAAGCTGATTGAGCCCCCGTGAAAGACGTAGCCAGCCGGTGTGTTGGGTTGCCTCTTCATGAACAGTGCCCGTTGCTGCCGCACACGCGATACGTAGAACGAGTCGAGACATTGTGAGTCCAGCCGGTTGATTGGTTGTGGTTGAATGATGTCGCTTGAAGCTACGTCGGTATTTCCCCAAAGAGGAAGGGATGATGCAACATAGCGGCGGTAGGTATTTCCCTCAAATATGAAACCAAGGTTATCGAACTAGTAGGAGAACCAAGCAACACAACGTAAACAGCCCCTACACACAAATAATAACACCTCGCAACCCGACGTGTTAAAGGGGTTGTCAATCCGTTTCGGGGTACGACGCCTCAAAATAGGCAAAGGACGTGAGGTAAATTTGTAGGTAGGATAAATAGATCGTGGAACAAATAAATTACAGCAAGGTATTTTTGTATTTTTGGTTTAATAGATCTGAAAATAAATGCAAGAGAAAATAGATCGCAAAGGAAAATATGATGAAAAGAGACCCGGGGCCGTAGATTTCACTAGTGGCTTCTCTCGAGAAAAATAGCAAACGGTGGGAAAACAATTACTGTTGGGCAATTGATAGAACTTCAAAAAATCATGACGATATCCAGGCAATGATCATTATATAGGCATCACATCCAAGATTAGTAGACCGACTCTTGCCTGCATCTACTACTATTACTCTACATATCGACCGCTATCCAGCATGCATCTAGTGTATTAAGTTCATGAGAAAATAGAGTAATGCAATAAGAACGATGGCATGATGTAGACGAGATCCGTTTATCTATTGCAGCAGAAATGGATCCCATCTTTTTATCCTTAGTAGCAACGATACATACGTGTCGGTTCCCCTTCTGTCACTGGGATCAAGCACCGTAAGATCGAACCCACTATAAAGCACCTTTTCCCATTGGAAGATAAATAGACCAAGTTGGTCAAACAAAACCCAAATATCGGATAAGAAATACGAGGCTATAAGCAATCATGCATATAAGAGATGAAAGAGGACTCAAATAACTTTCATGGATAAAAACATAGATTTGATCATAAACTCAAAGTTCACCGGATCCCAACAAACGCACCGCCAAAAGACTTACATCATATGGATCTCCAAGAGACCATTGTATTGATAATCAAGAGAGAGAGAGAGAGGAAGCCATCTAGCTACTAACTACGGACCCGAAGGTCTACAAAGAACTACTCACGCATCATCGGAGAGGCACCAATGGAAGTGGTGAACCACTCCGTGATGGTGTCTAGATTGGATCTTGTGGTTCTGGACTCTGCGGCGGCTGGATGAATATTTCGTCAACTCCCATAGGGTTTCTGGAATATTGGGGTATTTATAGAGCAAAGAGGCGGTCCAGGGGGCACCCGAGGTGGGCACAACCCACCGGGGGCACCTGGTCCTCCTGGCTCGCCCTGGTGGGTTGTCCCCTCCTCGGGACTCCCCCAGGTGCAACCAGGGCCCAACTTCTTCCTTTTGGTCCATAAAAAATCATCGTGGAGTTACGTGGCATTTGGACTCTGTCTGATATTGATTTCCTGCGATGTAAAAAACATGGAGAAAACAGCAGCTGGCACTTGGCACTATGCCAATAGGTTAGTACCAAAAAATGATATAAAATGACTATAAAATGATTGTAAAACATCCAAGAATGATAATATAACAGCATGGAACAATAACAAATTATAGATACGTTGGAGATGTATCAGCATCCCCAAGCTTAATTCCTGCTCGTCCTCGAGTAGGTAAATGATAAAAACAGAATTTTTGAAGTGGAATGCTGCCTAACATGTTCATCACATTCTTTTCTTTATAGCATGGACATATGGACTTTTATATGATTCAAAGCAATAGTCTAGTTTTGACATGAAGACTTTAAACTCAAGCATACCAACAAGAAACCATGTCTTTCAAAATATCAACACTAAAGCAAGTTATCCCTAGCCCATCATGCTCAATCATTGATCCATTCATGAAACACACTTGAATATTAGCTACACCCAATTCTCAAATACGATCATAGTGCCCCTTACTTGGTGCTTTATAAGAGAATATGGAGACTCAAATTCAAAATAAAAATTGCATAAGTAAAAGAAAGTCCCTTTGCGGAGGGAAGTAGTGATTTGTAGAGGTGCCAGAGCTCAAAGCTTAAATTGAGAGATAAAATTATTTTTGAGAGGCATACTTTTCCTACCAACGAAAACAACTTGGAGCATCCCAACACTTTCCATGCTAGATACATCATAGGTGGTTCCCAAATAGAAAACAAACTTTATTCCTTTTTCCACCATAACTTTCACTTTCCACGGCTACCCGTATCCACGGGTGCCTTCCATACCAACACTTTCCAAGGAATTTATTATTTGACAACATAAAGTAAATTCATTTTTCATTTCGGGACTGGGCATCCCTAATACCTTTGCCATACTCTCGTGCAATGGCAAGTGAATAAACACTCATCGTGAGAATAACACATCTAGCATGGAAAATATTGGCTACCCTTTACCGCCTCGCAACTAGTAGAGCACACAAAAGAGAAATTTATTTTGAACATTAGAGATGGCACATGCAAATTTGCTTAGAATGGCATGGAAATACCACATATAGGTAGGTATAGTGGACTCATATGGCAAAACTGGTTTAAAGGGTTTTGGATGCACAAGTAGTGATCATACTTAGTGCAAAATGAAGGCTAACAAAAAGATTGAGAAGCGACCAACCCAAAAGTGAAAAATCTCGTACCCAAGCATTAAGCATAAGTAACACGGAATAATGCACCATAAGTAGGATATAAATTTCATTGCATAACTATTGAGTTTCGTGCTTGCATAGGGAATTACAAACCTTAACATCAATATTCTTACTAAAGCACAATTACTCATCAACATGACTCACATATCATATCATCATATCTCAAAACCATTACTAAGAATCAAGTTTATTTTGTCCAATGATTTTCATGAAAGTTTTTATTATATCCTCCTTGGATATCTATCACTTCGGAACTATTTTCATATGTTGCTTTTGGTAAGCTCAAACGAATATAAGTGAAGATCATGAGCATAATTTTTCTTTCTTTCAAATTAATCTAAGTGAAGCAAGAGAGAATTTCTTCAAAATTTACTAACTACCAAATAAATCTAAGTGAAGCATGAGAGCATTTCTTAAAAATTAACAAAGCACACCATGCTAAAAAAGATATAAGTGAAGTACTAGAGCAAGTCCATGGCTCTAAAAAAATTAAGTGAAGCATAGGAGCAAGCATAGCATAATTTTTGGTTCTCTAAAAAGGGTGTGTCCAGCAAGGATTCGACACTTAAAACACAAAGCAAAACAAGCAAAGACTCATATCATACAAGACGCTCCAAGCAAAACTCATATCATGTGACGAATAAAAAATATAGTTTCAAGTAAAATACCGATGGTTGTTAGAAGAAAGCGGGGATGCCACTCGGGGGCATCCCCAAGCTTAGTTGCTTGCTACTTCTTTGAATATTATATTGGGGTGCCTCGGGCATCCCCAAGCTTAGCCTTTTTCTTATCCTTATTCCTTCATCCATCGTAAGATAACCCAAAACTTGAAAACTTCAATCACACAAAACTCAAACAAAACCTTCGTGAGATCCGTTAGTATAAGAAACCAAACCACTGCTATAAGTACTATAGCAAACCTATTCTTATTTTGTTTTTGCAATATATATACTGTATTCCAACTTTTCTATGGCAAAAACTCATTAAAGAAAACCACAGAATCATCAAAACAAGCACACAACGCAAGGAAAACAGAATCTGTCAAAAACAGAATAGTCTGTAGCAATCTGAAAATTTCAAATAATTTTGTAACTCCAAAAATTATGAAATAAATTGGTGGACATGAGGAATTTTTCTATTAATCCTCTGCAAAAATAATCAACTTAAAAGGACTCTTCTGTAAAAAAATGACAACGAATCTCGTGAGCGCAAAAGTTTATGTTTTTCAGCTCAAATAAACTTTCACCCAAGTCTTCCCAAAGGCATTGCTTGACATAAACACTAATTAAAACACAAAAAACACAATCATACCAGTAGCATAATTGTGCTAACACACAAGAATAGAAAGCGAAAAGCAAAAATAATTTTTGTTCATTGGGTTGCCTCCCAACAAGCGCTATCGTTTTACGCCCCTAGCTAGGCATAACGCGTAGGATCTAAGTTTTGTCATCTTTGGTTCTAGATCCATAAGATGCCCTCATGATTTATTCATATGGTGGCCTAATTCTTGTTCTAGGGAAGAGTTCCATTCCCTTCCTTAGTGGAAATTGAAATTTAATATTTCCTTCTTTCATATCAATCACGACACCAATAGTATGCAAAAACGGTCTACCAAGAATAATTGGACAAGACGGATTGCAATCAATATCAAGAATAATAAAATCTATGGGCACATAATTCCTATTTTCAAGAATAAGAACGTCATTAATTTTTCCCATAGGCTTTTTAATAGTAGAATCTGCTAAGTGCAAATTTAAAGAGCATTCTTCAATAGTGGTAAGTCCAAGCACATCACATAAATATTTCGGAATTGTAGAAACACTAGCACCCAAGTCTCATAAAGCAAAACACTCATAATTTTTGATCTTGACTTTGATAGTAGGTTCCCATTCATCATGCAATTTTCTAGGAATTGAAATTTCTAATTCCAATTTTTCTTCAAGAGCTTTCATCTTGGCATCAACAATATGTTTAGTAAAAGCTTTATTTTGTTCATAGGCATGGGGTGAATTTATCATGGATTGCAACAAAGAAATAAAATCAACCAAAGAGCAACTATCATAATTAAAGTCTTCGCAATCCAAAATAGTGGGCACATCACTAGTTAAAGTCTTGACCTCTTCAAACCCACTTTTATCAATTTTTTCAACAAGATTTTCACCCTCCGAAATATTAGGATGCCTTCTACCTAAAGTTGACTCTTATCTAGTCCCTTTCTCATCAATCTTAATTTTACTAAACAAGGAATCAATAGAAGAAATACCAATCATTTTAAGATCTTCATCACTTTTGCGAAAGAAATCACTAGAAAATGCTTTTTCTAAAAATTCTCTTTTAGCTCTAAGCATAGCGGTTCTTTTCTTACTTTCATCCATAGAAACATAAAGAGCTTTAATTGATTCATATACTTTAGGCACAAAAAATTTCATCTTGAGATTTTCCACATCATGAGCAATTCTATCAACACTTCTAGACAAGTCATCAATCTTGTTCAACTTTTCTTCTATGTAAGTGTTGAAAACCTTTTGTGTGTTGATAAATTATTTAATATTATTCTCAAGATCGGAGGTGTTTCTATTATTATTTTAAGATTTATTTCCATAGGAATTACCATAATTATTAGAGGAATTACTAGAAAAAGGCCTAGGATTAAAATTACCTCTATAAGCATTGTTGTTGAAATTATTGCAAGAAATAAAGTTCACATCTATGGCATCACTAATTTGCTCAATCAAAGTAGACAAAGGCATATCATTAAAATCAATAGGAGCACTTTTACTAGCAACCAATTTCATAAGAGCATCAACTTTTTCACTCAAAGAAGAAATTTCTTCAACCGAATTAACTTTTTTACTGGTAGGAGCCCTTTCGGTATGCCATTGTGAATAATTTGCCATAATATTATCAAGAAATTTTGTGGCTTAACCCAAGGTAATTTCCATAAAAGTACCACTTGCGGCGGAATCTAAAAGATTACGAGAAACAAAATTCAACCCCGCATAAAATTTTTGTATGATCATCCATAGATTTAACCCATGAGTTGGGCAATTCCTTAGCATCATTTTCATCCTTTCCCATGATTGTACAACATGCTCATGTTCAAGTTGCTTGAAATTCATGATCTGGGTTCTAAGGGAAATAATTTTTGTGGGAGGAAAATACTTAGTGATAAAAGCATCTTTGCACTTATTCCAAGAATCGATACTATTGCGAGGCAAAGAAGAGAACCAATTCTTTGCAGAATCATGCAAAGAAAACCGAAATAATTTCATCTTGACCACATCATTGTTCACATCTTTTTTCTTCGGCATATCACATAATTCCAGGAAGGTATTAAGATGGGACACGACATCATCCTTAGGAGTACCAGAAAATTGGTCTTTCATAACAAGATTCAGCAAAGCAGTATTAATATCACAAGTCTCCACACTAGTGGCAGGAGGAGCAAGCGGAGTGCCAATAAAATCATTGTTGTTGGTATTTTATAAGTCACATAGTTTGGTGTTCTCTTGAGTCATGATGACCACACAACAAGATTGCACTAAAAAACAGATCCGGCAAGAAAACGACGAACGAAAAAAGAGAGGCGAATAAAAAGGCAAATTTTTGTGAAGTGAGGAGAGGAAAATGAGATGCAAATGGCAAATAATGTAAATTGCAAGGAGATGCAATTTGTGATTAGGAACCTGGTTATGTTGAAGATCCTCCCCGGCAACGGCACCAGAAATTCCTTTTGATGTCGCTTGAAGCTACATCGGTATTTCCCCAAAGAGGAAGGGCTGATGCAGCACAACGGTGGTAGGTATTTCCCTTAGATATGAAACCAAGGTTATCAAACCAGTAGGATAACAAGCAACACAACGTAAACAACCCCTGCACACAAATAACAACACCTTGCAACCCGACGTGTTAAAGGGGTTGTCAATGCCTTTCGGGGTACGGTGCCTCAAGATAGGCAAAGGACGTGAGGTAAATTTGTAGGTAGGATAAATAGATCGTGGAACAAATAAATTGCAGCAAGTTATTTTTTATTTTTGGTTTAATAGATCTGAAAATAAATGCAAGAGAAAATAGATCGCAAAGGCAAATAAGATGAAAAGAGACCTAGGGGCCGTAGGTTTCACTAGTGGCTTCTCTCGAGAAAAATAGCAAACGGTGGGAAAACAATTACTGTTGGGCAATTGATAGAACTTAAAATAATCATGATGATATCCAGGCAATGATCATTATATAGGCATCACGTCCAAGATTAGTAGACCGACTCCTGCCTGCATCTACTACTATTACTCCACACATCGACCGCTATCCAGCATGCATCTAGTGTATTAAGTTCATGAGGAAATGGAGTAATGCAATAAGAACAATGACATGATGTAGTCGAGATCCATTTATCTATTGCGGCAGATATGGATCTCATCTTTTTATCCTTAGTAGCAACAATACATACGTGTCGGTTCCCCTTCTGTCACTGGGATCAAGAACTATAAGATTGAACCCACTACAAAGCACCTCTTACCATTGCAAGATAAATAGATAAAGTTGGCCAAACAAAACCCAAATATTGGAGAAGAAATACGAGGCTATAAGCAATCATGCATATAAGAGATCAAAGAAGACTTAACTAACTTTGATGGATAAAAACGTAGATCTGATCATAAACTCAAAGTTCATCGGATCCCAACAAACACACCGCCAAAAGACTTACATCATATGGATCTCCAAGAGACCATTGTATTGATAATCAAGAGAGAGAGAGAGAGAGGAAGCCATCTAGCTACTAACTACGGACCCGAAGGTCTACAAAGAACTACTCACGCATCATCGGAGAGGCACCAATGGAAGTGGTGAACCCCTCCGTGATGGTTTCTAGATTGGATCTGGTGGTTTTGGACTCTACGACGGCTGGATGAATATTTTGTCGACTCCCCTAGGTTTTCTGGAATATCAGGGTATTTATAGAGCAAAGAGGCGGTCCAGGGGGCACCCAAGGTGGGCACAACCCACCAGGGCGCGCTTGGTCCTCCTGGCGCGCCCTGGTGGGTTATCCCCTCCTCGAGACTCCCCCAGGTGCAACCAGGTCCCAACTTCTTCCTTTTGGTCCGTAAAAATCATCGTGGAGTTACATGGCATTTTGAGTCCGTCTGATATTGATTTCCTGCGATGTAAAAAATATGCAGAAAATAGCAACTGGCACTTGGCACTATGTCAATAGGTGAGTACCAAAAAATGATATAAAATGACTATAAAATGATTGTAAAACATCCAAGAATGATAATATAACAGCATGGAACAATAAAAAATTATAGATACATTGGAGACATATCAATGAATAGTTCCATGTGGGGGTTGGATGAATAGGACCCCGACTGTGTGTAGGCGGTTGCCGCTGAATGAATAGGACCGCGTGGTAGTAGGCGGTTGCCGCTGGATGAACGGGACCCCGAGGAGGTCGTGCCGCTGTACGCCACACCCAGCTAGTTGGGGGTGGATGAACATGACCCCGTGGAGGCTGGATGAACAGTAGCCGCTGGAGGCTGGATGAATAATAGCTGTGGATGAACAGTGGTTGGTGGAGGCTGGAGGAAGTCATGGTGGATGAATAGTAGCATGTGGAGGCTGGAGGAAGTCGACGGTGGATGAACAGTAGCTCGTAGAGTCCCGTTTTGCAGTACGCCACACCCCTCCAGGTGAACAGGTGCTGAAAGTGCAACTATCCCTAGGTGGTTTTGGTAATTCATAACAACATATAGCTCATTGAGCTAATGCTATTCCAAGACTATTATTTCAGGAAAGCTCAATGAATGGCATGGTATGGATGATGAAAGTGGATCCCTCAAAATACTAAGGACAAAGGATTGGCTCAAGCTCAAAAGCTCAAGACTCTTCACTTTACATTTTAGTGATCCAAGATCACATTGAGTCTATAGGAAAAGCCAATACTATCAAGGAGGGATGAGGTGTTGCTTAATGAGCCTCTTGCTTCAAGTGCTTAGTGATATGCTCCAAAACCCTCAACTACTTTCTCACATCCACATATGACCTAAACCCAAAGTCAAAATCGGTCCCACCGATTCTTTCTATCCGGCGCCACCGAGTTCAAATGTCATAGCCACTGCCACAAACCCTAGGCAAATTGGTCTCACCGATAGGGATCTGGGTCTCACCGAGATGGGATTGTAATCTCTCTGTTTCCCTTCGTAACGTTTCGGTCTAACCAAAGTGAGCGATCAGTCCCACCGAGATTGCAATGTAAACTCCCTGTTTCCCTTTCGTAACATTTCGGTCTCACCGAAATGAGCGAATCGGTCCCACCGAGTTTACCTGACCAACTCTCTGGTTAGCTTATTACCAAAATCGGTCTCACCGAGTTTGTGTAATCGGTCTCACCGAGATTATGTTATGCCCTAACCCTAACCATATCGGTCCTACCGAGTTGCATGTCGGTCCCACCAAAAATCCTAACGGTCACTAGGTTTACTAAATCGGTCCGACCGAGTTTGATGATTCGGTCCCACCGAGTTTGGTAAATTGTGTGTAACGGTTAGATTCTGTGTGGAGGCTATATATACCCCTCCACCTCCTCTTCATTCATGGAGAGAGCCATCAGACTAAACCTACACTTCCAACTTACCATTTCTGAGAAAGAACTACCTACTCATGTGTTGAGGCCAAGATATTCCATTCCTACCATATGAATCTTGATCTCTAGCCTTCCCCAAGTTGCTTTCCACTCAAATCTTCTTTCCACCAGATCCAAATCCCATGAGAGAGAGTTGAGTGTTGGGGATACTATCATTTGAAGCACAAGAGCAGGGAGTTCATCATCAACGCACCATTTGTTACTTCTTGGAGAGTGGTGTCTCCTAGATTGGCTAGGTGTCACTTGGGAGCCTCCGACAAGATTGTGGAGTTGAACCAAGGAGTTTGTAAGGGCAAGGAGATCGCCTACTTCATGAAGATCTACCGCTAGTGAGGCAAGTCCTTCGTGGGCGACGGCCATGGTGGGATAGACAAGGTTGCTTCTTCATGGACCCTTCGTGGGTGGAGCCCTCCGTGGACTCGCGCAACCGTTACCCTTCGTGGGTTGAAGTCTCCATCAACGTGGATGTATGATAGCACCACCTATCAGAACCACGCCAAAAACATCTGCGTCTCCAATTGCGTTTGAATCCTACAAACCCTTCCCTTTACATTCTTGCAAGTTGCATGCTTTAATTTCCGCTGCTCATATACTCTTTGCATGCTTGCTTGAATTGTGTGATGATTGCTTGACTTGTCCAAAGATAGCTAAAATCTGCCAAACTCTAAAATTGGGAAAAGGTTAAGTTTTTAATTGGTCAAGTAGTCTAATTACCCCCCTCTAGACATACTTCAAGGTCCTACAAGTGGTATCAGAGCTTTGGTTTCCATTTGCTTTGATTCCATAGCTTTTGGTGGTCATAGCCTTGGTTTCACAACCTAGGAGAGTATGGCGTCTAGCGAGGGAAATTATCACCGTAGAGGTCCTTACTTTGATGGTACTAATTTTTCTAGTTGGAAGCATAAGATGAAAATGCATATTCTCGGACATAACCCCGCCGTTTGGGCTATTGTGTGTATTGGCTTGCAAGGTGAATTCTTTGATGGGAGAGAGCCGAACCGTGAAGCTAGCGCGGAAGAATTGAAGATGCTGCAATACAACGCTCAAGCTTGTGATATCCTCTTCAATGGCTTGTGCCCTGAAGAATTCAACAAAATCAGCCGTCTTGAGAATGCAAAGGAAATTTGGGATACTTTGATTGATATGCATGAAGGTACCGACTCCGTCATGGAATCCAAGTTGGATGTGCTCCAAAGTCAGCTTGACAAGTTCAAAATGAAGGATGGTGATGGTGTCGCTGAAATGTACTCTAGGCTTGCTCTTATCACAAATGAGATTGCCGGCTTAGGGAGTGAAGAGATGACCGACAGATTCATCATCAAGAAGATCCTAAGAGCATTGGATGGAAAGTATGATACCGTGTGTACATTGATCCAAATGATGCCAAATTACAAAGATCTCAAGCCAACGGAAGTCATTGGAAGAATTGTTGCTCATGAGATGTCACTCAAGGATAAGGAGGAATTTCACAACAAGTCAAGAGGTGCTTACAAAGCCTCTTGTGAAGCCCCCACATCATCAAGTGAGAAACAAACCTTGAATGAAGAATTGAGCTTAATGGTGAAGAACTTCAACAAATTCTACAAGAGTAGAAGCAAAGAAAGAAGCTCTAAGTCAAGGTCCTACAATGACAAAAGATCTTCTAGTCGAGAGCGCAATTGCTACACTTGTGGGAGACACGGACACTATTCCAATGAGTGTACGACACCCCACAAAAGAAGAGAAGACTCTCCAAAAAGAAGAAGCAAAAGAGAAGAATCACCACCAAGAGAGAGGAGGAGTAGAGATGATCGTTATGAATGAAGACCCTCACGGAGAAGCAAAGATTCGAAAAGGAAGGACAAGTCATCAAGGAGCTAGACAAAACGAAGACATCAAGCTCATGTTGGTGAATGGGTATCCGGCTCCGACTCCGACAATCACTCCGAGAGAAGCTATCACTCCGACTCTGAATATACTCAAGATGAAGGTGTTGCCGGTCTAGCACTTGTGTCAACCAACTCCTACGACATATTTGACTCACCAAATGAAGGAGTTGGAAGATGCTTCATGGCCAAAGGTCCTAAGGTAACACATCCCGAGTATGTTGATTTCAATAGTGATGAAGATGACTTGCTAGGTGATGATGATTTACTTGTTGACAACTCTAGTAATGAATACTATGATGAAACATCAATTAATCATGCTAATCAAGATAAAACGAATGACAATGATAAGGAGAAGATTGAGCTTCAAACTAAAGAACTAAACACTCTTAAGTTAGCTCATGAAACTATCTTTGAAGATCATCGAGAACTTTTAAGGGCACATGAGAAGTTACGCTTTGAAAAGCTCAATCTTGAGCAAGAGCATGAGTTCTTAAAGGCAATCAATGATGATCTCTGTAAGAAAAGTTCTTCTTACATTGCCAAGCGTTTACTCTTATCTACTTACATGCCTCAAGTCAAGTCTAGTAACAAGAACAAGAAAGATCCTTCCTCTAGTAGTAACAATAATAATGCCAAATCCAATATTGTTGCTTCTAGTAGTTCTCTTGATTCCACTAATGATTCTCTTAGCCAAGTTACACTTGAGCAAGAAAATAGCTTATTGAAGGGAATTATAGAGAAAGGTGTATACAAGAGCCTTGCAGGGAGTAAGCATTCGAGGAAATTGTACGCAAGCAACGAAGGCACCGGAAGAATCAAGGTGTTGGTTTTGAACGAAAGTTCAATGCCAATGGAGTTGAGTGGGAAGAAGATCAATACCCCAAGATGAAGTTTGTTCCTCAACAAGAGAAGTATGATCCTACTTCCTTCAAGGGAACACAAGCACAAGATGATCTTCCACCACAGGATCACAAGAACAAAGGGAAGGACAAGCTTCAAGAGGAGATTGATGCATTTGAAGAAGCACCTAAGGCCTTGGTCAAGTGGGTTCCCAAGACTACGTCAAGATCTACTTTATCAAGTACAACTACAACTCCAAGGATTCCCATCAAGATGATGTGGATCCCGAAGAAGAAGAACTAGAGAGTTCTTGAGGGTGACTCCACCAACATTCTTCACTCATATCATTATGGCAAGGACAAGTGCAATCAACTTCCACACCTTGCACTAGTTCAAGGAGTCACAAACCCTCATGTTGGTAAGGCAAGGGACAAGGTAACCAAATTATTTCATGGACATCATCTTGTGTGTGCATCACTCTATGTCTATGGATATTCTTGTTTGTTCCTTGTGGGACTAACCCATGTAGGTATTGAAAGTGCAACTCACTCCAAAGGATTGCTCCAAATGATCCACATCAACATTGAGCATCCACATATTCAACACCTACATGAAGTCATCATCGACAAAACCCAAGGTTAGTTCATCCCTTTAAGGGGGGATCTCACATCTAGGGGGAGCTTAACTCTAAGAATTGAGTCAAAGCAACTATAATGATGTGAACACATCAATGCATTATGTAAAAGTGGTAACCCCACTTGAGCTTAAACGATGAGTATGACCTATGATCAAATGTTCTCATTTGACTCCTAAGTCAATATACTCATATATATATGACCTAGTCATCGCCAATTGTTTGATAGATGCTAGAGTTGGTTGTGCATGCTTTGCCACATATTTCATTTGCCATTTTATTGTGTGAGCATGTTGGATGCATATTTTACTCATTCAAGGACATCCACTTGTTGCTTTGATTGTTTGGCTTCTTTTTCTTTGGCCAAGTGGATGGACAAGAATTCCTAAGAACCTTCTCTAGCTATCTATGCTTTTCTCGTCTCAAACTCTATTCATGCTACATCACAAAATTTGATCAAGTCAGATTCAAACCACTCTGTGTGAGGAGCACTCGGAGTCCCCGATTTGTCATAGACTTAAACTTCCAAAACTTCTTTGTGATTATCGGTCCAACCGATTCCTCCATTTCGGTCCTACCGAGATCACTAAGTCGATCTAGGTTTTCAATCTTGGTGCAACCGATTTGAACTTTTCGGTCACACCGAGTTGCTGTAACTGTATACAGTTATGCATCTCGGTGCCACTGAGTTGTTCCACTCGGTCACACCGACAGTGTCGGGCTATATATACTCACCGCCAAAAAATTGGAAATTTTCTCCAAACCCCTTCGCCCGCGCATAGCTCGCTCTACCTCCAGGGTCTCCGGATCATCTCCTCGTCACCAGCCGCCTCCTGTCGCTGGTCTCCACCGCCGTTAATGGTATTCACCTCCGCCGTTTCCGCCGTAGCGAGTTCATCGCCAAGCTAGGGTATGGACTCGATCACAGTGCTATCCCCGTCCGATTCCTAGCACATTGTGTTCATTTTGATTCTTGCCATGATTGAGACACTCCTATCTAGTCAATACAATCCTTAGAATAGATGCGATTTGAAAATCTAGGGTTAGGTTTCCGTCGAAACCATCTCGGACCCACCGAGTTGAAAAACTCGGTCCCACCGATTGGGCTAACGCCATTGCACTAGTAACTCTCGGTCTGACCGAGAATTGCTAATTGGTGTGACCGATTTTAGAACTTTGTGAAACCCTAGCAGACTCAGTGCCACCAAACTGTGACTCGGTCCAACCGAGTTCACCAGTTTAGGTTCCAAAACTGCTTCGGTATCACCGAGTTTGAAAATCGGTTGATCCGAAATGCTTTCTGTGGAAAACTAAAACTAAGTTTTTGAATCATTCTTTTGCAAAAATCTCTACATTTTGTGATGCTCATCCATTCTATCTCATCTATAACTATTCACAGGGTCAGCAGTCAGAGTTTGCAGCATGTCAAACCAAAGTGATAGTCAAAACAAGTCAGAAGAGCAGATTCACATGAGTGAGGGCACTAGTCCCTCTAGCACTTCAGATGATGGCAGCAGGAGCACCCCAAGCAATTTGCCTAAAGCTGCCACCAGGACAAGGAAGAAGAGAACCTCAGAATCTGAGGATGAGGATTATATGGCAGAAGAAGATGAGGCTACTTCCAAGAAGGTAGTGCTCAAAAAGGAGTATGGCTCAGCAAAGAACACAAAGCCTGGACTCAATAGGAAGGTCCCTGCCAAGAGGACACCTATGCTGAAGGTCAGAGGATCAACTCAAGTACCTGAAAAGCATGATCCCAAAGAGGCACCTGCAAGAAGAATTACCACTTCCAAACCCAAGAAGGTTCCCACTGGAGAAACCATGAAGTTTACCATTGAGTCAGAAGATGAAGCTGCTGGTCAAGATAAGAAAAAGAAGAGAGCCAGAACCACTACTGCCAAGGTTCTTGGCAACCCCTCTATGAGGAGAGACTCTGAAGAGGAGGAAGAAGAGGTTGCTGCAGCAGAACCCAAGGCACAAAAGCTGATGGGTGATGCTATAAAGTCAGGGGCTACAACATCAAAGCCCAAGGAAGCACCCAAAGCTACCCCCAAGCCAAGATTGCACCAAAGAGGAATACCAGGAGTATTCCAGCTGCTGAGAAGAACAAGGCCCCAGTGCCAGAAGTTGCTGATGAGGAAGATGATGAAGGACAAGTCCCGAGGAAGCTAAAGCCAAAGATTCCAGACCACAATGATGCTCATCCTGTGGCTGAGAACATGAAGTTAAGAAAGGATGCAGGACTCAGACTGTGGAGGCTGTCAGATCCATATGCTATCAGGAGAAGGACTGCTGTTGATTACATGTTCCACACTAAGGAACAACAGGATTTCTATGAGCCAGTGCTGTTGGACAAGAAGCCTATAGTGTGTGATATGAGGTGGGTCGACTGGACCTACATGAAGGAGAATGAAGAACACTATCCTGGAGTGCAAGACAGTTTCATTGCTTGTGGAGTTGCAAACTTTGTTGGGCAGAAGCTCACAAAGTGAAATGATGAGCTCATTATGCAATTCTACTCCACAACACATTTCTATCCAGATGGCAGGATAGTTTGGATGTCTGAAGGTACAAGGTACCAGTCAACCATTGAGGAATGGGCCAATCTGATCAATGCCCCAAAGGAAAGTGAAGATGACTTGGATGTCTATGACAAGAAGAAGATGGATCACAATACCATGGCTCATATGTACAAGGCGATCCCAGATGCTGCAGTTGAGACACATAAGTTTGGGTCAGTTCATTTTCTTATGTCAGGACTCCCAACAATTAACTGGATCCTAAGGCATACTATTTTGCCCAAGTCAGGTGATCACAACATGATTAGAGGGCATGCTATTAACTTGCTACACTTGTTTGATGTGCCAAAAAAATTCAAGGTCATGAGCCTCATTGTTGAGACCATCAAGAGGACATCAGCAGACCAAAAGAGAAGTTGTGGGTATGCCCCACAGATTCAGGAGTTGATTAACTCAAAGATGGGCACAGGCACATACTTGCTAGACAAGGAACATTTTGCTATCTATCCAGAATTTGAGGACAATCAAGTTGTGATGAATGAGAATGAACCATCATCAGTGCAAGCTCAAGAGAAGAAGGAGAAAGCAAAGAAAGAGAAGGCTGCCAAGATGCCAACTCAAGAGGAGGCATCTAAGTACTTTTTGAAGAACAAGCAGGAGCAGCTTGGTTACTTGATAGCATCAACACTGAGGATTGAGAAGGGGTTGGCCACCCTATCTCAAAACCAGGAGAGCCTGGAAAGAATCATGGGACAAAAATTCTATGATCTAGATGTCAAAGTAACTGAGATTTAGTCAGTTGTGGAGCAGCTACAGGATGACATGCAGGAGAGGAAGGGCAAGACAACCACTGATGCATTTGCTAGAGTACCTAGAGCTCAGAGGTCAGCTGCAGTGCCTATGACAGACACCAGAGCCACATCATCTGCACTAGCTACAACTCCTACAGCTCCAGTGCAACCAGCTCCAGCACCAACTCCTCCAGCTCCATCTACATCAACTGAAGCCTTCGTCCAAGGAGCCATCTCTACACCACCACCTGAAGATCAAGCCTGTGAGTCGATCTAGCACTATGCATTTTCTATGAACTTTTTGGTAACTTGTTGCCAAAGGGGGAGAAAAATGTATAGATCATAGGCTTCGAGAGAGAGAGTGTTGCTTTTTGTTCTCTCTTGCTTTGGTGGTTAAACTTTGTTTGCTTTTAATTGCTTGAGATACTATGCTATTACCTGTGAGGCATTGATGATCATGTGTTTGATCATAAGCTACACTTATGCTTCCTAGATGATATTATCTTACCTATCCTTATATGATCATTCACTTTGCTTGGTGATGAGTGAATGTATTTAATTTTTATTATTTTGAGCGCTCCACCAAGATGTCTGTGACATGGGAGAGTAACCCATGAGCCTAATTCCTTGTGCATTTGGAGTTCAAAGCAAATCTTAAACTATGCACAAATTTAGGGGGAGCTCTTGCTTATCACATACTTCTCAAAGCGACGATGTTTTTCAATCTTATTATCATTTGTTGAAGCTTTGATCTATATGTTGTCATCAATTACCAAAAAGGGGGAGATTGAAAGTGCAACTATCCCTAGGTGGTTTTGGTAATTCATAACAACATATAGCTCATTGAGCTAATGTTATTCCAAGACTATTATTTCAGGAAAGCTCAATGAATGGCATGGCATGGATGATGAAAGTGGATCCCTCAAAATACTAAGGACAAAGGATTGGCTCATGCTCAAAAGCTCAAGACTCTTCACTTTACATTTTAGTGATCCAAGATCACATTGAGTCTATAGGAAAAGCCAATACTATCAAGGAGGGATGAGGTGTTGCTTAATGAGCCTCTTGCTTCAAGTGCTTAGTGATATGCTCCAATACCCTCAACTACTTTCTCACATCCACATATGACCTAAACCCAAAGTCAAAATCGGTCCCACCGATTCTTTCTATCCGGCGCCAACGAGTTCAAATCTCATAGCCACTGCCACAAACCCTAGGCAAATTGGTCTCACTGATAGGGATCTCGGTCTCACCGAGATGGGATTTTAATCTCTCTGTTTCCCTTTGTAACGTTTCGGTCTAACCGAAGTGAGCGATCGGTCCCACCGAGATTGCAATGTAAACTCCCTGTTTCCCTTTGTAACATTTCGGCTCACTGAAATGAGCGAATCGGTCCCACCGAGTTTACCTGACCAACTCTCTGGTTAGCTTATTACCAAAATCGGTCTCACCAAGTTTGTGTAATCGGTCTCACCGAGATTACGTTATGCCCTAACCCTGGCCATATTGGTCCTACCGAGTTGGATGCCGGTCCCACCGAAAATCCTAATAGTCACTAGGTTTACTAAATCGGTCCGACCGAGTTTCATGATTCGGTCCCACCGAGTTTGGTAAATTGTGTGTAACGGTTAGATTTTGTGTGGAGGCTATATATACCCCTCCACCTCCTCTTCATTCTTGGAGAGAGCCATCAGACTAAACCTACACTTCCAACTTACCATTTCTGAGAAAGAACTACCTACTCATGTGTTGAGGCCAAGATATTCCATTCCTATCATATGAATCTTGATCTCTAGCCTTCCCCAAGTTGCTTTCCACTCAAATCTTCTTTCCACCAGATCCAAATCCCATGAGAGAGAGTTGAGTGTTGGGGAGACTATCATTTGAAGCACAAGAGCAAGGAGTTCATCATCAACGCACCATTTGTTACTTCTTGGAGAGTGGTGTCTCCTAGATTGGCTAGGTGTCACTTGGGAGCCTCCGACAAGATTGTGGAGTTGAACCAAGGAGTTTGTAAGGGCATGGAGATCGCCTACTTCGTGAAGATCTACCGCTAGTGAGGCAAGTCCTTCATGGGCGACGGCCATGGTGGGATAGACAAGGTTGCTTCTTCGTGGACCCTTCGTGGGCGGAGCCCTCCGTGGACTCTCGCAACTGGTACCCTTCGTGGGTTGATGTCTCCATCAACGTGGATGTCCGATAGCACCACCTATCGGAACCACGCCAAAAACATCAGTGTCTCCAATTGCGTTTGAATCCTCCAAACCCTTCCCTTTACATTCTTGCAAGTTGCATGCTTTAATTTCTGCTGCTCATATACTCTTTGCATGATTGCTTGAATTGTGTGATGATTGCTTGACTTGTTCAAAGATAGCTAAAATCTGCCAAACTCTAAAATTGGGAAAATGTGAAGTTTTTAATTGGTCAAGTAGTCTAATCACCCCCCCTCTAGACATACTTCAAGGTCCTACAGGTGCCCGTTTCGACCGTAGGCAGTTGAAGAGAAGTCAGTTTCCTCCATTTTGTGGTACGCTATACCCCTCTCGATCAACAGGACACCGTTTCAACTGTAGGCGGTCGAACAGAAGTTTGTTTCCTCTGTTTTGCAGTATGCCACACCCCTCCTGATGAACAAGAGCCATTTCGATCGTAGGCAGTCGAAGACAACTCAGTTTCCTCCGTTTTGCATGATGCGAGTGATGGGGAGCGTAGCAGAAATTCAAAATTTTCTACGCATCACCAAGATCAATCTATGGAGTAATCTAGCAACAAGGGGAAGGAGAGTGCATCTACATACCCTTGTAGATCGCTAAGCGGAAGCGTTCAAGTGAACGAGGTTGATGGAGTCGTACTCGTCGTGATCCAAATCACCGATGATCCTAGTGCCGAACGGACGTCACCTTCGTGTTCAACACACATGCAGCCTGGTGACGTCTCCCATGCCTTGATCCAGCAAGGAGAGAGGGAGAGGTTGGGTGTCGGTGTCAAAACCGGCGGATCTCGGGTAGGGGGTCCCGAACTGCGCGTCTAGGCGGATGGTAACATGAGACAATGGACATGATGTTTTTACCCAGGTTCGGGCCCTCTCGATGGAGGTAAAACCCTACTCCTGCTTGATTAATATTGATGATATGGGTAGTACAAGAGTAGATCTACCACGAGATCAAAGAGGCTAAACCCTATAAGCTAGCCTATGGTATGATTGTTCTTCGTCCTACGGACTAAAACCCTCCGGTTTATATAGACACCGGAGAGGGTTAGGGTTACACAGAGTCGGTTACAATGGTAGGAGATCTACATATCCGTATCACCAAGCTTGCCTTCCACGCCAAGGAAAGTCCCATCCGGACACGGGACGAAGTCTTCAATCTTGTATCTTCATAGTCCGGGAGTCCGGCCAACGGTGATAGTTCGGCTATCTGGACACCCCCTAATCCAGGACTCCCTCAGTAGCCCCTGAACCAGGCTTCAATGACGACGAGTCCGGCGCGCATATTGTCTTCGGCATTGCAAGGCGGTTTCCTCCTCCGAATACTTCATAGAAGATTTTGAACACAAGGATAGTGTCCGGCTCTGCAAAATAAGTTCCACATACCACCGTAGAGAGAATAATCTTTACACAAATTCAATCTGCTAACGTATTCTGCGGCGTGACGTCACACCACGGCCAAGCCTTTATTGGAATCATTTTTACTGTCCCACCTCAGCGTGTTTAGCGAGGTGGTTTCTTCGGCACGTCTTATCAAAGCAGAGATCGTGTCCCCTTATTCCGGGATTCTCATCAATACGGGCGTGGGTAACCCAACCGCGCCATTGATTATGGCGCTTGGGAGATAAGCGAGTTTTACGAGGCTGGTGGGGGACGCATAGCTTCGTCCGTCCACATAACGGGATAAGGATCCACCTCTTCACCTACGCCTTCTTCCTCCTTTGCTCATCCATTTCCGCACACTCGAGCTCCAGCGCCCAAGTCCGCACATCTCGCCTCAACCTTCCCCAGCCATGTCCGGAGAGGGAGGCAAGTGGATGGCCTCCTCCGTCATGGAGGGGCACATCAAGAGGCTGCGGAAGGCCGGATACTTGTCTAGCGACATCGCGCATCGGCTCCCCAACAAGGGGCAGCTCATCCCCACCCCTGGGCCCCATGAGAGGGTGGTGTTCCTCACCCATTTCTTCCGCGGACTAGGTTTTCCACTTCACCCATTTGTCCGGGGGCTCATGTTCTACTACGGCCTGGATTTCGACGATCTGGCCCCGAATTTCATCCTCAACATCTCGGCATTCATCGTCATGTGCGAGGTCTTCCTCCGCATCAAGCCCCACTTCGGCTTATGGCTTAAGACCTTCAATGTCAAGCCGAAGGTAGTGGGGGGCCAGCAGGCGGAGTGTGGAGGTGCCATGGTGGGCAAGATGCCCAACGTTACATGGCTCGAGGGCTCCTTCGTGGAAACCATCAAAGGATGGCAATCGGGGTGGTTCTATATCACCGAGCCGCGTGACCCCGAATGGGCAGCGGCCCCCCGAGTTCCGATCTAGGATCCCCACACGGCTCACCTCCTGGAAAGAGAAGGGCCTGACATGGGGTAATTCGGAGGAGCTGACTGGACTCCAAACCAGCGTTCAAAACCTTGTGAACAAGAAGATCAAGCTTGTCAACGTAGTCCAGGTCATGCTCATCCGCCGGATCCTCCCGTGCCAACAACGGGCCTCCAGCTTGTGGGAGTTTGATCTGGCACAACACCAAACCTTGAGCAGGCTCTTCGACACTACGCACGAAGATGCCTGGAAGGTGCTGTTTAAGGGCGCCGAGGCTCCCGCATCCGCTACCGAAGATCGCGGATTCAGCTTGCAGCGTCAAGCCGGCGAGGTAAGCTATTTTACCCTTTACGGGACACTTATTTTCCATAGTTTGACTCTATGCGGGATCTAAACTCCCCTACCTTTGATAAGCCTAGCAAAATAAGTCCGGGCAGGTTAACTGTCCGGCTCCCTTGCCAGAATACCCAGCGGACGCCCGATTGACAGGGCTGCTGGTTCCGGCACCTTACGTGGTGCCGGAGAAGAAGGCCAAGAAGAAGGCCACGGGGACTCGAAAGAGTTCCCGGCACCAGGTGTTGTCGGACTCATCGTCCGATGACTCCGAGGTGGACTCCTCCCGCGAAGGCGAGGAGGAGGGAAAAGAGGCCTCTCCCCCAGCGGGGGGAGAGAAGAAAAGGAAGGCCGCCCCAACGAGGGAGGCCGAAGGGTCCAAGAAGGGAAGGACCCTCCCCCCGGACTACTCCACCAACGCCGACGATGATGAAGAGGAGTGGCCACCAAGGACTAAGCCCCTGGCGACTTCGTAAGTGTCCGGATACCAGAATAACTCATGGTGTTTCATTTGTCGCATAGAATCTCTTAACGCCGAATATAACCCTGCAGCCCGCCCAAGGACGGGCTCGATACTTCAACGAGCGGCTCCCTGGCGTCATCGGACGTGAATAGCACTTCACTTCCGGCCGTCTCCTCTCCTCCGCTGCAGATGACGCCGAGGTGGGGTCCCAAAAGGGGCCCAGTCAGGAGGAGGAGGTCCCAGAGGTGTCGCAAGGCAACCTCCCGGACTTTGGGCGCAAGGGGGATCAAACCCCAAAGGTCTCTAAGTCTGGCCCTGGGCCGGACTCCGCACTGGAACCTTCAGTGGTTCCAGAGTTCGACGGGCGGTCCCTTTGTAAGAAGGGCGAGACTGCAACACCGGTGACCTCCATCCAACCGGAGGCGCTGGATAAATTGCTGGAGGCGCTTAACGGCGCCTCCATCGACGAGGAGCACCGCACTGTTATGAGTGTGGTGATCCAGAAAGTTCAGTCCGCCAAGAGCGGGCTGACTGAAGCCTGCGCCAGCCTTCTAACAGGCTTTGAGGTATGTATTTAAGATATGTAAAATTATTACCGCATAGACAGTAGCCCCTGATGCTCAGTTTGTTGTTCGGAAAGAAAAGCCGAACTGAGGATCTAAAAAGATATACGCAGGAGTCTAACATAAGCATGTCAATATGGGAATGCAGGCTGCGCTACTGACCTCTGCCACACTGACTGTGGAGGTCAATGCATTGAAGCAGAGCCTCGAGCGGTCCGAGAAAGAGCTCGGCCTTGCCAAGAAGCAGCTCGAGGACAAAGAAGGTAAGTAATACCTTATGGAAGTATATAAAAATGTGGTTGCAAAAAATAACAAGAATAACATGAAAATTGCAGGGGCCATGAATGAGGTGGCAACCCTGAAGGAAGCGGTGTCCAAGGCCGAAAACAGTGCGGCCGCGGAGCGCACCGAGCGAGAGAAATAGGAGGCGCGGGTGGCGGAGGTGCGGCAAGAGCTCCAGGCTCTCGTGGAAAAACACGAGAGTTTGGAGCGTGACTCGAAGACTCGAGAGTCCGAGCTCGCCTTGGCTCTTGAGAGTGCCAAAGCCGCTAAGGCCGAAGCCCAGAAGGCCCTCCAGGAGATTGAGGCGATAAAAAAGATAGCGGCGGGTAAGGCATTCTATATGCAAAGCAAGCATGTAAAAGTGAATTATCTGTTACTTACCCGAATCCGGAGCTCTCCAGGAGCGTTCGCAGATCTGCCCTGTAGTGTGTCCGATGCTGCCGCGTTCTACCGAGCCGAGGAGGGTCGCTCGACGGAAAAGGTGTTCTGGTCTTAATATGCTGAGGCCGGACATCCGGTGTCCCTGAGCGACCAGCTGAAGCAGCTGGTCGAGCTCCACAAGGTGGCCGAACAGGCCATGAAGGGCCTCATAGTTCAGCTGTGGCCTAAAGAAGGCATGCCTGGGAGCTACTTCGGTCTGGTGTGGCGGCTGGTGGACGCCTATCCATGGATTGAAGTCATCAAGCGTTCCGTCTGCATTGAAGGTGCCCGTCGGGCCCTTGCCCGTGCTAAAGTGCACTGGGGCAAGATGGACGCCGAGAAGCTTGTGACGGACGCGCCATCGCCGGGCAAGGAGTATCGCAAGCCCGAGATGTACTATGAGGGCATCCTGAAGGGTGCCCGCCTTATAGCGGGTGAATGATCCAAAGATGTAATTTTTGAGTAGACTCACATTTGTTATCCTGTACGCTGAAAACTTTGTTCATATGCGCTAAGCAACGCTTGTTTAATTTAAAATATTACCTTCTGTGCGGCCGTTTATCAAATTTGAGAGATGGCGAGTCGTTGGCTTCAGCCCCCATGCCACGAGTGCTGGGGTGTTTGGGATAAACTTGAGCGCTCTTGTTCCCATTCTTGGTGACAAACGAGGCAACCAGACTATAATGCTTGAACACTCTCATTTAGCCATAGAATTCTATAATTTTAAATTTCGGCGAAGCCCCTGGTATTCGGAAGACTGAGTTCGGGGCGCTATCCACACCTTGGCCGGACAATCCCGACTCCTCGCTCTAAGCGGCATGAGTCTTTAGGGACCCGAAAAACCTCTCGAACAGCGACCGGCTCTCGCCCTATCATGACAGTCAGTTTTAACTTTCTCCACTGAGGTGCTCAACCCAGCTCAATCGGGGCACAATTGCAGTGGTTCTCCCAGCGCTACCTTAGCCGATATAACGGAACGTAAGGTACCAAAACATGGGATCCGGGCAAACCCAACTATTGACCCAAGACATGATTCGGAGCCGATGCATATAATGCTATAAGTTCGGGGCGCCGCACTTGTGAAAGTGTTCGGACTTATCACACCATGTTTTGGGGTACTTAAGCCCCTGGTGTAGTGACCGTACCAAGTTGTACGGGTGCAACATGTCATAGATGAACATTTTATGGAAAAAAAGGAATGATATAATAAGCAGAAGCTATGTATTGTTTATTCAAAAGATACTGCAATGAAAGCAGAACGATACAAATAGTGCGATAAGCAAGGGATGTGACTATTTAACATGTCCCCCTCCAGGGGTAGGCTGCGGGATGGTATGTAAAACAGGTATACTGCTCGTAATAGAGACCACCTGGACACTCGACGTAGCTTTTCTGCTTCCCTGGCTGTTGCATCGTGAGTTTGGCGATTCTACTGCCGGACAGGGCTTCTGGAAAATGGAGTCCTGAGAATAAGGAAAAAAAGAATGACACAATTGGGAGCCCCTGGTGCGGTTGAGCCGCACTCTAGGCATGCCGTGGTCGTGCCCCTCCCCCTATGCCCATGGTATCTCTAGAGCGTAGTTATGTACGCGTGGTACTGGTTTCGCGATTTCGCAAGGGCTGGGGTTGGGGCCGCATTGCTACGCATGCTCGGAACGTGCCAGGCGGTCTTGTTATAGGTTACTCCGGGCGCGCTTGACGGTGTCCGAACGTTTAGTAGTCGGACTCGAGAATTGCCTTAAAAGGCTGTTTTGTACTTCCGCCGCGAGGGCCGCCGTATGCTCCTCCGTTTGGAGAGAGCGTTTGGTGTTTCCATTGACCGTGATTACTCCTCGAGGGCCTGGCATCTTGAGCTTGAGGTATGTGTAGTGCGGCACCGCATTGAATGCGGTTCGTCCGAGCAGTGCGTGATAGCCGCTGCGGAACGGGACTATGTCGAAGATTAATTCCTCGCTTCGGAAGTTATCCGGGGATCCGAAGACCACTTCGAGTGTAACTGAGCCTGTACAGTTGGCCTCTACACTTGGTATGACGCCTTTAAAGGTCGTTTTTGTGGGTTTAATCCTTGATGGGTCTATGCCCATTTTGCGCACTGTATCCTGGTAAAGCAGGTTCAGGCTACTGCCGCCGTCCATCAGGACTCTAGTGAGGTGAAATCCATCAATGGTTGGGTCAAGAACCAATGCGGCGAATCCGTCGTGGCGGATGCTAGTGGGGTGGTCCCTTCGATCAAAAGTGATCGGGCAGGAGGACCACGGGTTGAATTTTGGGGCGACTGGCTCCATCGCATATACGTCCCTTAGTGCATGCTCCCGCTCCCTTTTGGGTATGTGGGTTGCGTATATCATGTTCACCGTCCGCACTTGTCGGGGAAAGCCCTTCTGTCCTCTTGTGTTCGGCGGCCGGGGCTCCTCCTCGTCATCGCCGTGCAGCCCCTTGTCGTTGTTTTCGACATTTAACTTGCCTGCCTGCTTGAACACCCAACAATCCCTGTTGGTGTGGTTGGCTGGGTTTTCAGGGGTGCCATGTATCTGGCACGAGCGATCGAGTATTCGGTCCAAATTGGACGGGCCCTGAGTATTTCCTTTGAACAGCTTTTTCCGCTGACCGGGTTTAGAGCCTCTGAATCCGGCATTGACTGCCGTATCTTCAGCATTATCGCCGTTAATGCGACGCTTGTGCTTGTTGTGACGCGACCTGCCATTGCTGTCCTTGGTATCCGAACTACCAGGGTTTTTGGTCAGGTTGTTACTGCGA
The DNA here is from genome assembly GCF_002162155.2 of Triticum dicoccoides. NCBI lineage: Eukaryota > Viridiplantae > Streptophyta > Magnoliopsida > Poales > Poaceae > Triticum > Triticum dicoccoides. The sequence continues at coordinate 669,636,090 of NC_041389.1, read as the reverse complement.
GCTAGCCAGCTGTCCTCTCCCGCGCAGAAGCGGGTCATGAGTGATGTGAGGGCTGCCATGGATTTCGGCTTTTCCTTTCCTAGGTGCCGGGCAAGCCACTCGTCGCGGATGTTATGTTTGAAGGCTACAAGGGCCTCTGCATCCAGACAGTTAATGATTTGATTTTTCTTGGTTAAGAACCGTGTCCAGAATTGTCTGGCCGATTCATCTGGCTACTGAATTATGTGGCTTAGGTCATCGGCGTCTGGTGGTCACACATATGTGCCGTGGAAGTTATCAAGGAATGCGGCTTCCAGGTCTTCCCAACAACCAATTGATTCTGCTGGCAAGCTGTTGAGCCAATGCCGAGCTGGTCCTTTAAGCTTGAGTGGGAGGTATTTGATGGTGTGTAGATCATCACCGCAGGCCATGTGGATGTGAAGGAGATAGTCCTCGATCCAAACCGCAGGATCTGTTGTGCCGTCGTATGATTCAATGTTTACGGGTTTGAAACCCTCAGGGATTTGATGATCCATTACTTCGTCTGTGAAGCATAGTGGGTGTGCGGCGCCTCTGTATTGGGCTATATCACGACGCAGCTCAAATGAGCTTTGTCTACTGTGTTCGGCCCGGCCGAAATTGCTGTATCCGACGTGATGGTTGTCATCACGTGTCGTGGGGCGCCCACGCGATCCGTAGATTGATCTTATTTGCCTTGCCTTGTCCTCCAATATGTCTTGCAAGTCTGGCGCATCTCCCCGTGGCTTTGTACTTTTCGAGCGACGCCAGGGTGCGACTTTAGTGGAGGGCCTAGAGGCCTCTCTGTCGCGGCCACGAGGTGGCCGGTCGGCCGCGTCATGCGCTGGTGATGTAGGTTTGGGTGCTTCCTCCTCTAATTGGGGTAGCAGCCTGCGTTTTGGGTAGCTCTTGGAGGGGCGATCGAGTTTGTACTCTTCGGCTGCGAGGACTTCGGTCCATCTGTCAGCTAGGAAGTCTTGGTCAGCTCTAAGCTGCTGCTGCTTTGTCTTGAGGCTGCTTGCCGTGGCCATAAGCCTACGCTTGAAACGCTCTTGTTCGACGGGATCCTCGGGCACGACAAATTCGTCGTCGTCGAGGCTTGCTTCATCTTCGGAGGGAGGCATATAATTATCGTCCTCTACCTCTCTGTCTGCCGCTCTATCATGAGAGCTGGCTTCTCCCTCCTGTGCTGAATCCTGCTGGAGGGGGTTGTCTTCGGCACTGTTCGGGGTGTTATTATCTCCCGTGCCGGAATCACCATTTTTGCTATGGCGGGATTTAGAGCGGCGCCGCTGACGCCGGCGCTTGGGCTGTTTCTTGGAGAGGTCATCCTCCGCTGTTCCATTGCCATTCCCATCTTTTGGGATGTCCACCATGTATATGTTGTATGACGAGGTGGCCTTCCAGTGCCCTGTAGGCGCTGGTTCTTGGTTGTGTCCTGCATCGTCGTCCATACCGTCGATGTCTTGGGAGTTGAAGTCGAGCATGTCGGTTAAATCATCGACAGTGGCTACAAAGTGGGTGATGGGCGGGCGTTGAATTTCTTCATCGTCCGCATCCCAACCTTCCCGGCCATAGTCCGGCCAGGGCTCTCCTGATAAAGAGAGAGACTTTAGTGAATTCAGGATGTCGCCAAAGGGCGAGTGCTGAAAGATGTCCGCGGTAGTGAACTCCATAACCGGTGCCCAATCGGATTTGATTGGCAGGGGCGCTGGAGGTTCGGATTCTGGAGAGGAGTCCGGCACCTCGGAGTCACGGGCTTTGCAAAGGACAGGGATGGTGTTCGGCTCAATCGCCGTAGAGATCGTAGCCCTCGAGGCGGTGTCCAGCCACTCGTCCTCGATCGGCGAAGTCGGCTCCGAGCTAAGGGTCAGAGCGGACGCTGGTGCGGCCTCCAGGGCACTATTCAGCGGCAGAGCTAGATCATACCCATCGAGATAGTGCGGCGCGCTTGGCTGTGGCTCGAATCCATCGAAGATCAAGTCTCCGCGGATGTCAGCCGTGTAGTTCAAACTCCCAAATCTAACCTGATGGCCAGGGGCATAGCTTTCGATCTGCTCTAGATGGCCAAGTGAATTGGCCCGCAGTGCAAAGCCGCCGAATATGAAGATCTATCCGAGGAGAAAAGTCTCACCCTGGACCGCGTCGTTTTTGATGATCGAAGGAGCCATCGGGCCTAAAGGTGACGACACAGAGGAACTCTCAATGAAAGCACCAATGTCGGTGTCAAAACCGGTGGATCTCGGGTAGGGGGTCCCGAACCGTGCGTCTAGGCGGATGGTAACAGGAGACAAGGGACATGATGTTTTTACCCAGGTTCAGGCCCTCTCGATGGAGGTAAAACCCTACTCCTGCTTGATTAATATTGATGATATGGGTAGTACAAGAGTAGATCTACCACGAGATCAAATAGGCTAAACCCTAGAAGCTAGCCTATGGTATGATTGTTCTTCGTCCTTACGGACTAAAACCCTCCAGTTTATATAGACACCGGAGAGGGTTAGGGTTACACAGAGTTGGTTACAATGGTAGGAGATCTACATATCCGTATCGCCAAGCTTGCCTTCCACGCCAAGGAAAGTCCCATCCGGACACGGGACGAAGTCTTCAATCTTGTATCTTCATAGTCCGGGAGTCCGACCAACGGTGATAGTTCGGCTATCCGGACACCCCCGAATCCAGGACTCCCTCATTGGGGAAGACTCCGTCCAGCAGCAACACGACGGCGTGGTGGTGAAGGAGGAGCGTGGCAATCCTGTAGGGCTTCGCCAAGCACCGCAGTGATATGTCAATTGCTATTTACCCTTCATAAGGACCCTTTTCATCGAATCCGATCCCACTATAGTGGGAGAGACTGGCACCCGCTAGCCACCTTATGCAACAAGTGCATGTCAGTCGGTGGAACCTGTCTCACGTAAGTGTACGTGTAAGGTTGGTCCGGGCCGCTTCATCCTACAATGCCGCCAAATCAAGATTGGACTAGTAATGGTAGGCATATTGAACAAAATCAACGCGCACAACTACTTTGTGTTCTACTCGTGCATAGAAACTACACATAAACTTGGCTCTGATACCACTGATGGGGAACATAGCAGAAATTCAAAATTTTCTATGCATCACCAAGATCAATCTATGGAGTAATCTAGCAACGAGGGGAAGGAGAGTGCATCTACATACCCTTGTAGATCGCTAAGTGGAAGCGTTCAAGTGAACGGGGTTGATGGAGTCGTACTCGTCGTGATCCAAATCACCGATGATCCTAGTGCCGAACGGACGGCACCTCCGCGTTCAACACACATGCAGACCGGTGACGTCTCCCATGCCTTGATCCAGCAAGGAGAGAGGGAGAGGTTGGGGAAGACTCCGTCCAGCAGCAGCACGACGTTGTGGTGGTGAAGGAGGAGCGTGGCAATCCTGTAGGGCTTCGCCAAGCACTGCGGGAGAGGAGGAGTACTTGGGAGAGGGGGAGGGCTGCGCCAGAATTGGGGTGCGGCTGCCCTCCCACCCCCCACATATATATAGGAGCAAGGGAGAGGGGGCCGGTCCCCTCAGATCCAATCTAAGGAGGGGGCGGCGGCCAAGGGGGGGAGGAGTGCCTCGCAAGTCAAGTGGAGGCCCTCCCCCTTAGGGTTTCCCCTCTCCCATGCGCATGGGCCTTGGGGGGCTGGTGCCCCTGGCCCATTAAGGCTAGGGCGCCCCATTACAGCCCATGCTGCTGTATTGGACGTGGTGGAACATTTTCTGGACCTCCGGAATCCTCCGGAACCTTCTAGAAGCTTCCCGGTACAATACCGAAAAAAACCGAACTTTTCCCGGAACCCGAACAACAACTTTGCATATATAAATCTTTACCTCCGGACCATTCCGGAACTCCTCGTGACGTCCGGGATCTCATCCGGGACTCCGAAAAACATTCAGTAACCACGTATATCTATTCCCTATAACCCTAGCGTCATCGAACCTTAAGTGTGTAGACCCTACGGGTTCGGGAACCATGCAGACATGACCGAGACGTTCTCCTGTCAATAACCAACAGCGGGATCTGGATACCCATGTTGGCTCCCACATGTTCCACAATGATCTCATTGGATGAACCATGATGTCAAGGACTCAATCAATCCTGTATACAATTCCCTTTGTCCAGTGGTATTATACTTGCCCGAGATTCGATCGTCGGTATGCCGATACCTTGTTCAATCTCATTACCGGCAAGTCTCTTTACTCGTTCAGTAACACATCATCCCGTGATCAACCCCTTGGTCACATTGTGCACATTATGATGATGTCCTACCGAGTGGGCCCAGAGATACCTCTCCGTTACACGGAGTGACAAATCCCAGTCTCGATTCGTGCCAACCCAACAGACACTTTCGGAGATACCCGTAGTGTACCTTTATAGCCACCCAGTTATGTTGTGACGTTTGGTACACCCAAAGCATTCCTACGGCATCCGGGAGTTGCACAATCTCATGGTCTAAGGAAAAGATACTTGACATTAGAAAAGCTTTAGCATACGAACTACTCGATCTTTGTGCTAGGCTTAGGACTCGGTCTTGTCCATCACATCATTCTCCTAATGATGTGATCCCGTTATCAATGACATCCAATGTCCATGGTCAGGAAACCGTAACCATCTATTGATCAATGAGCTAGTCAACTAGAGGCTTACTAGGGACATGGTGTTGTCTATGTACCCACACATGTATATGAGTTTCCTATCAATACAATTATAGCATGGATAATAAACGATTATCATGAACAAGGAAATATAATAATAATAACTAATTTATTATTGCCTCTAGGGCATATCTCCAACAGTCTCCCACTTGCACTAGAGTCAATAATCTAGTTCACATCACCATGTGATTAACACTCACAGGTCACATCGCCATGTGACCAACATCCAAAGAGTTTACTAGTGTCGCTAAACTAGTTCACATCATCATGTGATCAGGACTCAATGAGTTCTGGGGTTTGATCATGTTTTGCTTGTGAGAGAGGTTTTAGTCAACGGGTCTGCAACATTCAGATCCGTATGTACTTCGCAAATCTCTAGGTCATATTGTAAATGCTGCTTCCATGCTCCACTTGGAGCTATTCCAAATGGTTGCTCCACTATACGTATCCGGTTTGCTAGTCAGAGTCATTCGCATAGGTGTTAAAGCTTGCATCGACGTAAACCTTTACGTCGAACTCTTTATCACCTCCATAATCGAGAAACATATCCTTATTCCTCTAAGGATAATTTTGACCGCTATCTGGTGATCCACTCCTTGATCACCTTTGTACCCTCTTGCCAGATATGTAGCAAGGCACACATCAGGTGCGGTACACAGCATAGCATACTGTAGAGCCTACGTCTAAAGTATAGGGGACGACCTTCGTCCTTTCTCTCTTTTCTGCCGTGGTTGAGCTTTAAGTCTTAACTTCGTACCTTACAACTCAGGCAAGAACTCCTTCTTTGACTGATTCATCTTGAACACCTTCAAGATCATGTCAAGGTATGTGCTCATTTGAAAGTACCATTTAGCGTTTTTGATCTATCCTTATAGATCTTGATGCTCAATGTTCAAGTAGCTTAATCCAGGTTTTCCCTTGAAAAACACTTTTCAAATAACCCTATATGCTTTCTAGAAACTCTACATCATTTCTGACCAACAACATATACTCATCAGAAATTCTATAGTGCTCCCACTCACTTCTTTGGAAATACAAGTTTCTCATAAACTTTGTATAAACCCAAAATCTTTGATCATCTTATCAAAGTGCATATTCCAACTCCGAGATGCTTACTCCAGTCCATGATTTCATATTCTTACTCCGAGATGCTTGTCACTTTGGGCCCGGGTGCCATGATTTCAGATCTGAACCGTTTATGTTATCACCATTATATCCATGTTCTAGATCCGATCTTGCAAGTTATAGTCACCTACTACGTGTTATGATCCGGCAACCCCAGAGTGACAGAAATCGGGACCACTCCCGATGATGACCGTAGTTTGAGGAGTTCATGTATTCACCTTGTGTTAATGCTTTGTTCCAGTTATCTATTAAAAGGAGGCCTTAATACCCCTTAGTTTCCAATAGGACTCCACTGCCACGGGAGGGTAGGACAAAAGATGTCATGCAAGTTCTTTTCATAAGCACGTATGACTATTTACGGAATACATGCCTACATTATATTTATGAACTGGAGCTAGTGCCATATCGCTCTAGGTTATAACTGTCTCATGATAAATACCATCCAACGAGTCACAGATCCAATGCCTACGAATTTGTCTTATATTGTTTTTGCTAAGTTACTACTGTTTCTACTGCTATCGTTACTGCTACAATATCACTGCTATCACTATTACCGTTACTATTACTACTGCAACTATCATCAAAACTATCATACTACCGTGCTACTAATCACTTTGCTATAGATAATTAATCTCCAGGTGTGGTTGAATTGACAACTCAGCTGCTAATACCTTCAAATATTCTTTGGCTCCCCTTGTGTCGAATCTACAAATTTGGGTTGAATACTCTACCCTCAAAAACTGTTGCGATCCCCTATACTTGTGGGTTATCAAGACCTTTTTCTGGCGCCATTGCCGGGGAGCTTAGATAGATTTGTTGAATCACTTGGGATTATTATCATCTTATCACTTTGTTCATCTGAAGGATGTTAAGACTAAGATTTTTCACTCGAAGATGAGGGGAGGTAAGGAACTGCCATCCAGTTCTGCTTTAGATTCACCTTCTGTTATAAGTAAACTTGCAATTCCACAACATGCTATTAATTTTGATATGTTGCAAGTTATTGATGATGCTACTTCTGCTATGAATGCTACTCATGATGGTGCTAGTACCTTGCTTGATGATGATGTGCCACTAGGTGAATTTCTTGATGAACAAATTGCCAAAGTAAGACAACATGATATTGTTGAATCTGATGATGAACTTGAAACTAAAAATACTGAAACACCTACTAGAACTACTCCTCCTAGATATGAATTGCCAAAAGTACCAGAAGGTTATACTATGAGTGAGGAGGCAACTAGAGATATTCTTGCTTGTAAGGATAGAGATGATCGAGAGAAATTATTGTGCAAGTATAAAGAATATCTCTGAATGCTAAAATGAAATGTGATCCTGGGTTTGCTACTTCACCTATTGTTATTGCTGATAAGGATTATGAGTTCTCTGTCAACCCAGAGTTAATCATTTTGGTTGAATCTGATCCTTTCCATGGTTATGAAATTGAAACTGTTGTGGCACACCTTACTAAGTTGAATGATATAGCCACCCTTTTTGCTCATGATGAGAAGATTCACTATTACTATATTTTCAAGTTATTTCTGTTCTCATTAAAGGGTGATGCTAAAGCTTCGTACAATGCTCTTGCACCTGGTTGTGTGTGTAGTCCCTAGGATATGATCTATTACTTCTCTAAAAAATATTTCCCTGCTCATAAGAAACAAGCTGCCTTGTAGGAAATATTTAAATTTGTGCGAATTGGATAAGAGAGTCTCCCACAAGCTTAGGGGAGGCTTCTCCAATTGCTTAATGCTTTGCCTAATCATCCTCTTAAGAAAAATGAAATACTTGACATCTTCTATAATGGACTAACCGATGCTTCTAGGGACTTCCTAGATAGTTGTGCTGGTTGTGTTTTCAGGGAACAGACTATTGAACAAGCTGAAGACTTATTGAATAACATATGAAAAATTATGATGATTGGACTCCTCCTGAAGCACCTATTAAACCCACTCCAAAGAAGAGGGGTATCTTATATCTCAGTTCTGAAGATATGCAAGAGGCAAAGAAATCTATGAAGGAAAAAGGTATAAAGTCCGAGGATGTTACAAATTTACCACCTATCAAAGAAATACATGGGCTTGAAACACCACCACCACCCAAGGTGGTAGAGGTAAAATCTTTAATGAAATTCAATGATAGTGATGATCCTCATAATAAACATCCTAGTCAATGCCTTTATGAGTTTGATAATTACATTAGAAAGCAAGATCACTTCAATGCAAATGTTATGAAACAATTGAAATACAACTCTGATATGATTGCTCGCTTAAGTGACTTTCTATTTAGAATCTCAAATGATGTTAGAGGTGTAGGAAAACATGCCTCTATGGTTCAAACTCAATTAGAGCAAAATGCTAAATCTCAAAGAGAGTTACTTGATGAAATGAACAATAATATAAGTGACTTTGTTGTTAGAGTAGCAACTAGAGGAGGTAAAATAACTTAGGAACCACTTTATCCCGAGGGACATCCAAAGAGAATTGAACAAGATTCTAAAAGGAACAACACTAGACATAGTTCTTCTAAAAAGAAAAAGAAGAAGAAAAATGATAATACTTTGCCTGCTTCTAGTGAACCTGAAATAGAAAAACCTCCTGATAATGATAATGAAGTTTCTATCTCAGATGCTGAAACTCAATCTGGTAATGAACACTCACCTTCTGATAATGAAAAAGATAATGATGAGGTTCATGAAAACACTCAAACTAATGATAAAGAACCAAATAATGATGTTGAGATAGAACAGCTATTGATCTTGATAACCCACAACCTAAGAAAAAAAGATATGATAAAAGAGACTTCGTTGCTAGAAAACATGGAAAGGAAAGAGAACCATGGGTTCAAAAGCCTATGCCCTTTCCACCTAAGTCAACTAAAAGAAAGACGATGAAGAATTCGAACGCTTTGCTGAAATGATTAGGCCAGTCTTTTTGCGCACTTGCTTGACTGGTATCATGAAAATGCCTCCTTATGCAAAGTACATGAATGACATCATAACTAATAAGAGAAAAATACCGGAAGCTAAAATCTCCACTATGCTTGCTAATTACACTTTCGAAGATGGAGTACCTAAAAAACTTGGAGATCCGGGAATACCAACTATACGTTGCTCCATTAAAAGAAATTATGTGAAAAACCGCTTTATGTGATTTGGGAGTTGGTGTTAGTGTTATGCCTTTCTATTTATATAAAAGACTTGATTTGAATAAGCTCACACCTACTGAAATATCATTGCAAATGGATGATAAATCAACTGCCATACCTATCGGTATTTGTGAGGATGTGCCTGTTGTTGTTGCTAATGTTACTATTTTGACTGACTTTGTTATACTTGAGATGACCAAGGATGAAAACATGTCAATTATCCTTGGTAGACCCTTCTTGAATACCGCAGTGCAATAAAAGCAAGGTCACTTTTCATATCAATGGTAACGAGCATACGGTGCACTTTTCGAAGAAAAAAATTCCAAGTGAATGGTATCAATGTTATTGAAAAATCTCCGACAATCACTATTAGAAGTTTTCAACTACCTCTACCTACTGTCAAAAAGAAATATGAAATGCTTATTGTTGGGGACATTCATATACCTATTGAGGTAACTTAGTGATTTACGAAAGTTGTTCGGTTTCATGCTAATCGAAAGTGGTTGTTAATAAGACTTGATCAACCTTATTAATGGATCATTTTTGAGAGGTATGAAGTTGATGAATTTAGTAAGCACTACCTTCTGTCCCTACCTTTTGTTTTTTGTTTTTATTATTTAAATAAAATAAAATGCCATGCTTTGTCTGTTTTCTGCTTTTTCCGTGCAATAAAGAAATGACCCAAAAATAAAAGTTCTCAAAATGCTCTGAAAACCTGACATGATTTTTTTTCTGAATATTTATGAATTTCTGGTGCAAATAATACCCGAGGGAGGTGCACCAGGTGAGCACAACGCACCTGGGCACGCCAGCACCCCCAGGTGCACCCTGGTGGGTGTTGCCCACCTGGTGGGCCCTCTCACTTACTTCTTCCTCCCACACCACTCCATTCACCCAGAAAAAAAATCACCAACACACACACTCTCTCTCTCTCTCTCTCTCTCTCTCGTGTTCTTGCTCCTGAGACCGCAGATTTCGATCTCTTTGCTCGAAGCTCCGTTTTCGAAACTGCTTCGGGGATTTGTTGCTTGGTATGTGACTCCTCCATGTGTCCAATTAGTTTTTGTTTTAGTGGTTTATACTTAGAATAATTATCTACTCTTGGTGCTGCTGTAGATGAGCTTGCATGTTGAATCCTTAGAGTTCTAAGTAGTTTGAATGCTTGCTATGGCCTCTATACATCCCTATGAGTAGCTGCTATCAATCTTGTGAAGTTTTATTGAGAAAAATTTCAGAATTTTGTTCATAGGAAAAAGATGAATATCTTCAGGAAGTTTGCTTCCAAGAAGAACTCCAAGGGGTTTATTGGGGAATCTTCTGACAATGATCTTCATACCCCGAGGTTGGCAGAACTACGGCCGTGTGAGTGGCCAGACAATGATTTCATGGAAGAGACCAGAATCCTCCAAGAGTTCAACCAATATGCTGCTAACGCCGGCCTCACCAACTTCATCGCAGCTGAATGCGAACAGTATCATCTTCTCACAAATTCCCTTGTGAAAAACTATCAGTTTCATTCTAGGGATAATCCTCCTGAGGTGTTATTTAACTTATATGCTGAACCCCGCCGAATTCCACTTACTGACTTTTGTAACATATGCATGCTTCCTATTGATGGGGGTTTGGTAGAGCCTAGGCCCTCAGAGTTTGATGGTTTTTACCGTACTCTGACTGTGGGGGATGAGAGAGGAGTATCAGCAACCACTGCTGCTAGCTTGCAGTTTCCTGTCGTGCATTATTTTGCTTTATCTATCGCAAAGTGCTTGCTAGCGAGAGAGAAGGTAGGTTCACTTAGCGCCCCAGACTTTGCTGTTTTACATCGCGCACTTTATGGCGACAACACTTTTAGCTTGGGAGCTATTGTGGCACGTCGCCTTCACCTTAACAGATTCAAGGGTAAAATACATGGGGGCATTTATGATACTCGTTTGGCTACTAACTTCAGTGTGCAGATACGCCAACATGATCACCCCTTGCCCAAGGTTTACCTTGACAGAGCATCTATGTTGTACCATCATTTCCTTGCCGTCGATCGCTCTGATCTTGACTTGCCTTATACACTACAAAAAAAGACACATCTGTGACATTTTGGGCAGAACAAAAAAAATTCTATCATACTTATGACACTTCTATGACGATAATTGTGACAAAACCCGGTATCATCATAGATGTGGTGAGCTCCTACTTCTATGAAAAAAAATCATGCCAGAAAATGGGCTTTTCATCCTGGGCGGGCCGGAGACACAGCTGGATGACATTCTTTGGGCCGTCCATGACGGAAAAAACCATGGTAGAAGCAAGGGCGAGGAAAATATCGGGGAGTTCCCAGTTACGGTGGGTGGTCGGGGGTCGAGCGATGCACATTTCTCTCGTACACATACGCGCATGGGTGCGAGGCGTTGGGCTCTAACTGAACCCGAGCGGGGCGTTCGCCTAATTGAACCCGAGCGATTGCACTTCAAGCTACACGTTACTGAACCCGAGCGATCGAGCGATTCCTTCACTACTGATGCTAACTGAAGCCGATCGATGCTGGCTATGGATGAACAGTGAGTGTTGCTGGGGGGGTGGATGAACAGTTCCTGGTAGGGTTGGATGAACAGGACCCCGTGGTGTTGCCTCTGGATGAACAAGACCCCAATCGAGTCGGTTGGGGCTGGATGAACAGGACCCCGTGGAGGGCTGGATGAAGAGGACGGCCCCGTGGAGGGCTGGTTGAATAGTAGTCGATGGAGGGCTGGATGAATAGTAGCCCGTGGAGGGGTGGTTGAACAGTAGCTCGTGGAGGGGTGGTTGAATAGTAGCCCGTGGAGAGGGCTTGTTGAACAGTAGCCGGTGCAGTAGTGCATAGTGGAGGCTGGATGAACAGGAGCCCGTGGATGAACAGTCGCAGGTGGAGGCTGGAGGAGGTTGACGGTGGATGAACAGTAGCCCATGGAGGCTGGAGGAGGTCGATGGTGGAGATGAACAGTATCCCGTGGTCTCCCGTTTTGCAGTACGCCACACCCCTCCCAATGAACATGACCCCCGTTTCGATCATAGCGCTCCAACACAAGTCCGTTTCCTCTGTTTTGCGGTACGCCACACCCCTCCCCATCAACAGGACCCTGTTTTGACCGTAGGAGGTCCAACAGAAATCGGTTTCCTCCGTTTTGCGGTACACCAGACCCCTCCCGATGAACAGGATCTTGTTTTGACCGTGTCGGTCGAACACAATGCCGTTTCCTCCGTTTTGCGGTACGCCGGGCCTCGTTTCCATTGGCTGTTCTGTCAAGCCGGTTGGCTCCCACTCGTTCCGTTGCCTCCCAATGAACACAACGCATTCTGCTGCCTCCCCATGAACACCACGACGACGCAGTGTCTCTGTTCCGACCCAACCATGTACACGAGCCCTGGCCGTACGTATGCATGAGTAGGCGTTCGAGACCCCGCCCATATGTACGTACGTGGCCATATTTTCTTTCTTGCACACTGGCCGCTGTATGTACATGTACGTGCTACATGCGCGCCTCTACTACGAAACGTGTGAGGGAGTCCTGGATTAAGGGGTCCTCGGACGGCCGGACTATGTAGCATGGGCCGGACTGTTGGGCTATGAAGATACAAGACAGAAGACTTCTTCCCGTGTTCGGATGAGACTCTCCTTTGCGTGGATGGCAAGCTTGGTGTTCGGATATGTAGATTCCTTTCTCCGTAACTGACTTTGTACAACCCTAGTCCCCTCTGATGTCTATATAAACCAGAGGATTTAGTTCGTAGAGGCAATCATAATCATACAGGCTAGACTTCTAGGGTTTTAGCCATTATGATCTCGTGGTAGATCAACTCTTGTAATACTCATATTCATCAAGATCAATCAAGCAGGAAGTAGGGTATTACCTCCATTGAGAGGGCCCGAATCTGGGTAAACATCGTGTCCCCCGCCTCCTGTTACCATCAACCTTGGATGCACAGTTCGGGACCCCCTACCCAAGATCCGCCAGTTTTGACACCGACAACGTGCGTGCCTCTACATCGACCAGTATGTACGTACACGTTTGCGACCAGAATGACAACACTATGTACGCTTCAACCAGGTGGGTCCCGACTGTCAGGCACTTCCTTGCGTGTGAAGATGTAGCTGGTGGGTCCCAGCAGTCAGGGGGCAAATCGTTTTTTTTGCCTGGGCGCACTTCCTTGCGTGCGAAGATGTAGCTGGTGGGTCCCAACAGTCAGGGGGAAACATTTTTTTGTGAGTACGGTGGCCCGTCCGGTGGGTCCCTGCTATGAGGTGGAGGAATCATTATTTTCCGCGTAATAAGGAGGCACTTCCTTGCTGCGGCCGTGGACCCAGCTGCCAGCCTCTCCACGTACAGTACTCTTCCGATGGAAGTCGTTCCTTGACCATGTTGACCAGGTGGGTCCCGACTGTCAGGCACTTCCTTGCGTGCGAAGATGTACCCGATGGGTCCTAACAGTCAGCGGGAGAAAACATTATTTTTCAGGGTAAAAAGGATTTTGTTGCATGCATGTATCCATGGGCGTGGTGTGTCCCCACTGTCAGCCTCTCACGTACAGTCATCTTCCGATGACTCTCGTTTGTTGACCACGTTGACCACACCGTGCCGAGCGCATCAAGGCCGGTGGACGACGGAGAGGCCCTGGATTGGAACGACCCGAAGATGGGGAAGACGCGGTAGTGGAATCACAGATGGAGAGGAGTGGGAAACTTGACTGGTTCGGGTGCGCGGCAACACTGCCACCCACGAGAGACAGGAGCAAGAACAGAGGTTGAAGAAGGAGCACGACTGTTGGATTAACACTCAACGGTCCAGCTGCTAGAATCATTTGTTGATTAAGTTGACAAAGCCCTGCATACATGTCTGCTTAGTAGGCCCACAAGTCAGTCACCAAATCTGCCGGGTCCCAGCTATCATCGGGAGGAATAGTTTTTTTGCATAACAAGGAGGCACTTCCTTCCATGCGAAGATACAGCCGCGGTGGGTCCCAGCTGTCGAGGGGGGGCAAGAGGAAACAACTTAATAAGGAGGAACTTTCCTTGCGTGCGACCATGGACCTCATGGGTCCCAGCCGCCAGGCTCTCATGTAAAATCCTCTTTCGATGACTCTCATTTGTTGACAACGCCGCGCCGAGTGCAGCGAGGCGGTGGACGACGGCGAGGCCCTAGACTGGAACAACCCGGAGATGGGGAAGACGCGGCAGTGGAGTCGCAGACGGAGAGGAGTGGGAAACTTGACTGGTTCAGGTGCGGGGTGGGCCTACACTCGGCAGAGAATAACAGGAGGTGCGGAGTGGAGGGATGGCTTGGCCGTCGGTGGGGTAGCGTTTTGCTACGAGGCACACAAAACAACGCCGCTGGACGCCGGAGGCTGGAGCAGGCAGTCCCGGCAGCGATGGGGGAAGAAGACGAGAGATTGAAGAAGAATGCCGACCATTGGATGTAAATCCAACGCCTTGCTTAGGCTTCGACCTACTGGCCCACATGTCAGCCAGTCCATTTGTTTTTTAGTCCATTTGATGGGCTGGGTGAAACAATGATGTAGCATCTATGCAGCCCGTTTATATCTATATATGGTAGAATTTAAAGCCTATTTGCATTTTTCTCGAAATCCGCAGACTTGCTGGGCTGGGTGAAAATATCATGTTGGGCTGGACGAAGAAATGTTATAAAAACATAAACACATGATTGTACGTTTATTGCTGCATTGGTCAGCAAAATCTTTGCAAGCTTATGTACGCAATCACTAGGAGTTAACATGCCAAGACATATATAAACAATTATTATTATTATTTTGTAAGAACTTTCAATTTATGAAATAAAATATCATTTTGATTTGATGAGTTAATAGGACATGGGGCATTATTATTTTTAGGCCAGACGTGGGATAGTTGAGTTGGTTCTAGGGAAAAGTACTAAGAGAAAACACAGTTTACATCGAAAAAAGAAAGTGGAAGAAAATCCAGATATAGGATTAATGAAAACAAAAAATAAAGGAAGTGGGAAGGTCTATAAAATGGTTGGACGAACGACAGGTTTAACGGAACCTTATGTTGTTTCTATTATATATATATGTAATAAAATAAGATATATATATATATATATATATATATATATATATATATATATATATACTATTAATGAAGGGAAAACATAGGTTCAATTTTGCATTCTTATAAAAAAATAGAACCGAGCTGTGCGTCGTCTTGAAAAAACAAACATAACTTGGGTTGCTGATGTTATAGACAAGCTAGGTTGGGAGGCCCAGAGGCCGCTTGATCCAAAAAACATTGAAACATGTCGTGGGCTGCCCATGTTAAACAACAAAACCTAGGCCATGGACTTGGCGGGCCCGGGACTGTCAGCCTCTTGACGAACAGTTGTCTCCCGACTCCTCTTGTTTTGCTGACCATGTTGGGAATGACAGACGGCGGCGCCGCGGCGAGAGCACTGATACGTCTCCAACGTATCTATAATTTTTTATTGTTCCATGCTATTATATTACCCCTTTTGGATGTTTATGGGCTTTATTTTACGCATTTATATCATTTTTGGGACTAACCTACTAACTGGAGGCCCAACCCATATTGCTGTTTTTTTGCCTATTTCAGTATTTCGAAGAAAAGGAATATCAAACGGAGTCCAAACGGAATGAAACCTTCGGGAGCGTGATTTTTGGAACGAACTTGATCCAGAGAACTTGGAGTGCAAGTCAAGAAGCTTGCGAGGTGGCCAGGAGACAGGAGGGCGCGCCCACCCCCTCTGGGTGCGCCCCTATCTCCTGGGCCCCACAGGCGGCCACCGACGTACTTCTTCCTCCTATATATAGCTATGTACCCCGAAAACATCCAGGGAGCCAACGAAACACAATTTCCACCACCGTAACCTTCTGTATCCACGAGATCCCATCTTGGAGCCTTCGCCGGCGCTCCGCCGGAGGGGGAATCGACCATGGAGGGCTTCTACATCAACACCATAGCCCCTCCGATGAGTTGTGAGTAGTTTACCACAGACCTTCGGGTCCATAGTTATTAGCTAGATGGCTTCTTCTCTCTTTTTGGATCTCAATACAATGTTCTCCCCCTCTCTTGTGGAGTTCTATTCGATGTAAACTCTTTTTGCGGTGTGTTTGTCGAGATCCGATGAATTGTTGGTTTATGATCAAGTTTATCTATGAGAAATATTTGAATCTCCTCTGAATTCTTTTATGTATGATTGAGTTATCTTTGCAAGTCTCTTCAAATTATCAGTTTGGTTTGGCCTACTAGATTGATCTTTCTTGCCATGGGAGAAGTGCTTAGCTTTGAGTTCAATCTTGCGGTGTCCTTTCCCAGTGACAGCAGGGGCAGCAAGGCACGTACTGTATTGTTGCCATCGAGGATAAAAAGATGGGGTTTATATCATATTGCTTGAGTTTATCCCTCTACATCGTGTCATCTTTCTCAATGCGTTACTCTGTTCTTATGAACTTAATACTCTAGATGCAGGCAAGGGTCGGTCGATGTGTGGAGTAATAGTA
Organism: Triticum dicoccoides; assembly: GCF_002162155.2. Lineage (NCBI taxonomy): Eukaryota > Viridiplantae > Streptophyta > Magnoliopsida > Poales > Poaceae > Triticum > Triticum dicoccoides. The sequence continues at coordinate 669,619,626 of NC_041389.1, read as the reverse complement.
GTAGATGCAGGCAAGAGTCGGTCTACTTGTTGCGAACATGATGCCTATATACATGATCATGCCTAGATAATCTCATAATTATTCGCTTTTCTATCAATTGCTCGACAGTAATTTGTTCACCCACCGTAATACTTATGCTATCTTGAGAGAAGCCACTAGTGAAACCTATGGCCCCCGGGTCTATCTTTTATCATATAAGCTTTCAATCTACTTTTATTTGCATCTTTACTTTTTGCATCTATATTATAAAATACCAAAAATATATTTATCTTATCATACTATCTCTATCAGATCTCACTTTGGCAAGTGGCCGTGAAGGGATTGACAACCCCTTTATTGTGTTGGTTGCGAGTTCTTTGTTTGTTTGTGTAGGTGCGTGAGACTTTTGAGGAGCCTCCTATTGGATTGATACCTTGGTTCTCAAAACTTAGGGAAATACTTATACTACTATTGCTGCATCAGCCTTTCCTCCTCAAGGAAAACCAATGCAAGCTCAAGATGTAGCAAGAAGGATTTCTGGCACCGTTGCCGGGGAGGTCTCCGCTCAAGTCAATACATACCAAGTACCCATCACAAACTCATCTCCCTTGCATTCACATTATTTTCCATTTGCCTCTCTTTTTCCTCTCCCCCACTTCACCCTTGCCGTTTTATTTGCCCTCTCTTTCCCAATCTTCTCTCTCTTTTTCGCTTGCCTTTTTCTGTTTGCTTATGTGTTGGATTACTTGTTGCCATGGCGCAAGATAATACCAAATTGTGTGATTTCTCCAATACCAATAATAATGATTTCCTTACTACTCCGATTGCTCCTCTTAATGACGTCGAGTCTTGTGAAATCAATACTACTTTGCTGAATCTTGTTATGAAAGATCAATTCGCCAGCCTTCCTAGTGAAGATGCCGCTACTCATCTAAATAACTTTATTGATTTGTGTGATATGCAAAAGAAGAAAGATACGGATAACGTTATTGTTAAACTGAAGTTATTTCTGTTTTCACTTAGAGATCGTGCTAAAGTTTGGTTTTCGTCTTTGCCTAAAAATAGTATTGATTCTTGGAACAAGTCCAAAGATGTTTTTATCTCTAAGTATTTTCCTCCCGCTAAGATTATCACTCTTAGGAACGATATTGTGAATTTTAAACAACTTGATCATGAGCATGTTGCCCAATCTTGGGAAAGAATGAAATTGATGATTCGCAATTGCCCTACTCATGGTTTGAATTTATGGATGATCATACAAAAATTTTATGCCGGTTTGAACTTTGCTTCTAGAAATCTTTTAGATTCGTCCGTGGGAGGCATGTTTATGGAAATCACGTTAGGAGATGCTACAAAACTTCTTGATAATATTATGGCTAATTATTCTCAATGGCACACCGAAATATCTTCTAGTAAAAAGGTGCATGCTATAGAAGAAATCAATGTTTTGAGTGGAAAGATGGATGAACTTATGAAGTTATTTGCTACTAAAAATACTCCTCTTAATCCCAATGATATGCCTTTGTCTACTTTGATTGAGAATAATAATGAATCTATGGATGTGAATTTTGTTGGTAGGAATAGTTTCGGTAACAATGCTTATAGAGGAAACTTTAATTCTAGACCGTTCCCTAGAAATTTCACTAATAATTATGGAAATTCCTACAATAATTCTTATGGTAATTTTAATAATATGCCCACTGATTTTGAGAATAGTGTGAAAGAATTTATGATTTCTCAAAAGAATTTTAATGCTTTGCTTGAAGAAAAATTGCTCAAAGTTGATGATTTGGCTAGGAATGTTGATAGACTTTCACTTGATGTTGATTCTCTTAAACTTAGATCTTCTCCTCCTAAGCATGATATCAATGAGTCTCTCAAAGCAATGAGAATTTCCATTGATGAGTGCAAGGAAAGAACCGCTAGATTGCGTGCTAAGAAAGATTGCTTTGTAAATGCGTGTTCTTCTAGTTTCAATGAAAATAATGATGAAGATCTTAAAGTTATTGATGTGTCTCCTATTAGATCTTTGTTTTGCAATATGAATCTTGATAATAATGGGAGTGGAGATGAGTCAACTTTAGTTAGAAGGCGTCCCAATAATTCAGAGTTTTTAGATCTTGATGCTAAATTTGGTAAAAGTGGGATTGGAGAGGTCATGACTTTAAATAGTACTGAACCCACTATCTCGGATTTCAAGGAATTTGATTATGATAATTGTTCTTTAGAAGGTTGTATTTCCTTGTTGCAATCCGTTGTTAATTCTCCTCGTGCTTATAGTCAAAATAAAGCTTTTACCAAACATATCGTTGATGCCTTGATGCAATCTTATGATGAAAAACTTAATTTGGAAGTTTCTATACCTAGAAAACTTAATGATGTGTGGGAACCTACTATAAAGATTAGAATTAAAGACCATGAGTGTTTTGCCTTGTGTGATTTGGGTGCTAGTGTTTCCACGATTCTGAAAACTTTATGTGATATTCTAGGTTTCCATGATCTTGATGATTGCTCTTTAAATTTGCACCTTGCGGATTCCACCATTAAAAAGACAATGGGAAGAATCAATGATGTTCTCATTGTTGCAAATAGAAATATGGTGCCCGTAGATTTTATCGTTCTTGATATAGATTGCAATCTTTCTTGCCCTATTATTCTTGGTAGAGCTTTCCTTGGAACGATTGGTGCGATTACTGATATGAAGGAAGGGAATATTAGATTCCAATTTCCATTAAGGAAAGGCATGGAGCACTTTCCGAGAAAGAAAGTCAAATTACCTTATGAATCTATCGTACGAGCTACTTATGAATTGAGTGCCAAAGATGGCACTACTTAGATCTATCTTCGCTTTTATGCCTAGCTAGGGGCGTTAAACGATAGCGCTAGTTGGGAGGCAACCCAATTTTATTTGTATTTTTTGTTTTTGTTTTTGTAGTAATAAATTTTGCATCTACCTTCTGTTTAGATGTGTTTTTATCTTTTAATTAGTGTTTATGCCAAGTAGAACCTATAGGATAACCTATGATGATAGTTAATTTGATTCTGCTGAAAAACAGAAACTTTGCGCGCACGAAATTAGTTTTATTAAATCACAGAAACGTGATTTTGCGTTGATTATTTTTGCTTCTGATCATTAGATAAATTGTCCAGGACTTCCTATTTTTGTAGGATTTTTAGAGTTCTAGAAGTTTGCGTTAGTTACAGATAGCTACAAACTGTTCTGTTTTTGACAGATTCTGTTTTTCCTGTGTTGTTTTCTTATTTTGATGCATCTATGGCTAGTAAAATAGTTTATAAACCATAGAGAAGTTGGAATACAGTAGGTTTAACCCCAAAATAAATAAATAATGAGTTAATTACAGTACCTTATGTGGTGGTTTTGTTTTCTTTCACTAATGGAGCTTATAAGATTTCCTGTTGAGTTTTGTGTTGTGAAGTTTTCAAGTTTTGGGTAAAGCTTTGATGGACTATGGAATAAGGAGTGGCAAGAGCCTAAGCTTGGGGATTCCCATGGAACCCCAAGATAATCAAGAATATCCAAAAGCCTAAGCTTGGGGATGCCCCGGGAAGGCATCCCCTCTTTCGTCTTCGTTCATTAGTAACTTTACTTGGAGCTATATTTTTATTTGCCGCATGATATGTGTTTTGCTTGGAGCGTCGTGTATTATATTAGTATTTGCTTTTTAGTTTACCACAATCATCCTTGCTGTACACACCTTTTGGGAGAAGCCCACTTGATTAGAATTTCGTAGAATACTCTATGTGCTTCACTATTATCTTTTGAGCTTGATAGTTTTTGCTCTAGTGCTTCACTTATATCTTTTAGAGCACGGCGGTGGCCTAATTTTGAAGAAATTCCTATTCTCTCATGATTCACTTATATTATTTTGAGAGTCTTTTAGAACAGCATGGTATTTGCTTTGGTTACAAATTTGGTCCTAGAATGATGAGCATCCAAGTTGGGTATGATAAAAACTATCATAGGAAGTGAATTGGATGCTATGATCAATTTGATGCTTGCTAATTGTTTTGAGATATAAAGGTAGTAATGTTAGGGTCATGCTAGTGGGTAATTATGAAATTGAGAAATACTTGTGTTGAAGTTGGCAAGTCCTGTAGCATGCACATATGGTAAAAGTTGTGTGACAAATTTGTTGCATGAGGTGCTCTTTTAATTGCCTTCCTTATGAGTGGTGGTCGGGATCGCGCGATGGTTAACTCCTACCGACCCTTCCCCTAGGAGCATGCGTAGTAGTACTTTGCTTCAAGGGCAAGTAGACTTTTGCAATAAGTATATGAGTTCTTTATGACTAATGTGAGTCCATGGATATACACACACTCATCCTTCCACTTTGCTAGCCTCTATTGTACCGCACAACTTTCGCCGGTATCATGCACCCATTATTTACCTTCCTCAAAACAGCCACCTTACCTACCTATTATGCCATTTCCATAGCCATTCCGAGATATATTGCCATGCAATTTTCCACCGTTCCGTTTATTATGACACGCTTCATCATTGTCATATTGCTCTTTGCATGATCATGTAGTTGACATCGTATTTGTGGCAAGGCCACCTTCATAATTTTCATACATGTCACTCTTGATTCATTGCATATCCCTGTACACCGCCGGAGGCATTCATGTAGAGTCATATCTTGTTCTAGCTTTGAGTTGTAATTCTTGAGTTGTAAATCAATAAAAGTGTAATGATCTTCATTATTAGAGCATTGTCTCAGTGAGGAAAGGATGATGAAGACTATGATTCCCCCACAAGTCAGGATGAGACTTCGGACTTTAAAAAGAAAAAAGAAGAGAATGCCAAAAAGAAAAAAAAAGGCCAAAGAAAAAAAAATTAAAAAAATGAGAGAAAAGAGAGAAGGGACAATGCTACTATCTCTTTTTCCACACTTGTGCTTCAAAGTAGCACCATGATCTTCATGATAGAGAGGCTCCTATGTTGTCACTTTCATATACTAAGTGGGATTTTTCATTATAGAACTTGACTTGTATATTCTAATGATGGGCTTCCTCAAAATGGCCTAGGTCTTCGTAAGCAAACAAGTTGGATGCACACCCACTTAGTTTATTTTGTTGAGCTTTCATATATTTATAGCTCTAGTGCATCCGTTGCATGGGCATCTCCATAGCCCGTTGATACGCCTAGTTGATGTGAGATTATCTTCTCCCTCTTTTTTCCCTCACAACCACCACCATTTACCACCATAGTGCTATGTCCATGGCTTGCGCTCATGTATTGCGTAAGAGTTGAAAAAGCTGAAGCGCGTTAAAAAGTATGAACCAATTGCTTGGCTGAAACCGGGGTTGTGCATGATGGGAGTATTTTGTGTAATGAAAATGAAGCATGGCCTAACTATATGATTTTGTAGGGATAATCTTTCTTTGGCTATGCTATTTTGATAGGACATGATTATTTGTTAGTATGCTTCGAAGCATTATTATTTTTACGTTTTATAAGCTTTTATCTTGAATCATTTGGATCTGAACATTCATGCCACAATAAAGAAAATTACATTGAGAATTATGCTAGGTAGCATTCCACATCAAAAATTCTATTTTTATCATTTACCTATTCAAGGACGAGCATGAATTAAGCTTGGGGATGCTTGATACGTCTCCAATGTATCTATAATTTTTGATTGTTCCATGCTATTATATTACCCCTTTTGGATGTTTATGGGCTTTATTTTACACTTTTATATCATTTTTGGGAGTAACCTACTAACCGGAGGCCCAGCCCGTATTGCTGTTTTTTTGCCTATTTCAGTATTTTGAAGAAAAGGAATATCAAACGGAGTCCAAACGGAATGAAACCTTCAGGAGCGTGATTTTTGGAACGAACGTGATCCGGAGAACTTGGAGTGCAAGTCAAGAAGCTTGCGAGGCGGCCAGGAGATAGGAGGGCGCGCCCACCCCCTCTGGGCGCGCCCCTATCTCCTGGGCCCCACAAGCAGCCACCGACGTACTTCTTCCTCCTATATATACCTACATACCCTGAAAACATCTAGGGAGCTAATGAAACACAATTTCCACCACCGTAACCTTCTGTATCCGCGAGATCCCATCTTGGAGCCTTCGCTAGCACTCCACCGGAGGGGGAATCGATCACGGAGGGCTTCTACATCAACACCATAGCCCCTCCGATGAGTTGTGAGTAGTTTACCACAGACCTTCGGGTCCATAGTTATTAGCTAGATGGCTTCTTCTCTCTTTTTGGATCTCAATACAATGTTCTCCCCCTCTCTTGTGGAGATCTATTCGATGTAAACTCTTTTTGCGGTGTGTTTGTCGAGATCTGATGAATTGTGGGTTTATGATCAAGTTTATCTATGAGAAATATTTGAATCTCCTCTAAATTCTTTTATGTATGATTGAGTTATCTTTGCAAGTCTCTTCGAATTATCAGTTTGATTTGGCCTACTAGATTGATCTTTCTTGCCATGGGAGAAGTGCTTAGCTTTGGGTTCAATCTTGCGGTGTCCTTTCCCAGTGACAGTAGGGGCAGCAAGGCACGTATTGTATTGTTGCCATCGAGGATAAAAAGGTGGGGTTTATATCATATTGCTTGAGTTTATCCCTCTACATCATGTCATGTTTCTTAATGCGTTACTCTGTTCTTATGAACTTAATACTCTAGATGCAGGCAGGAGTCGGTCGATGTGTGGAGTAATAGTAGTAGATGCAGGCAAGACTCGGTCTACTTGTTGCGGACGTGATGCATATATACATGATCATGCCTAGATAATCTCATAATTATTTGCTTTTCTATCAATTGCTCGGCAGTAATTTGTTCACCCACCGTAATACTTATGCTATCTTGAGAGAAGCCACTAGTGAAACCTATGGCCCCCGGGTCTATCTTTTATCATATAAGCTTTCAATCTACTTTTATTTGCATTTTTACTTTTTGCATCTATATTATAAAATACCAAAAATATATTTATCTTATCATACTATCTCTATCAGATCTCACTTTCGCAAGTGGTCGCGAAGGGATTGACAACCCCTTTATTGCGTTGGTTGCGAGTTCTTTGTTTGTTTGTGTAGGTGCGTGGGACTTTTGAGGAGCCTCCTACTGGATTTATACCTTGGTTCTCAAAACTGAGGGAAATACTTACGCTACTATTGCTACATCACCCTTTCCTCTTCAAGGAAAACCAACGCAAGCTCAAGACGTAGCAAGCACCAAGGCGGAGGACGACATCGAGACCGCAGACCGAACGAACCGGAGCGGGGGAAGACACAGGCGGAGGGGAGTACGAGGGTTGACTTGTTCGGATGCAGGGTGGCCGGTGGTGCTCCTTGGTATCAGTGTCTTCTTTCATGTTGGCGTAGCAGGGGTTGATGATGGTCTCGGCGAGGTCAACCACGGAGTCCTTCTCCTGCCCGTTGCCGATGATCTTGTATTGCTTCTGGATGTCAACAAGCTTGTTGCACCAGATGGCCGAATTATCGCGTTCTTCCTTCTCTCCACCGTAGCGAAGGTGCAGTCGGCACTGCCGATGAAATGGGTGAATGCTCCAGAACCTCTGATGGCCCGACAACAGTGGTAGACGAGAACCTCGTCTCGCACGCATACCTGGGCGACCGCGATCAGCTGGTCCCTATCAGGAGATGAATGGATGGGCACAAGGTCTAGTCCTGCGACCTTGTGCTTTCTCGTCCTGTAGGTACTACTTGAACTCGGCGAGGCAGAGCTTCACTGAGTCCGGATCATTGGTGTACATCACATTCAACTTGGTGCCTCCATGGGACTGAATGAAGAACTCAAAGGTGAACTCCTTGCTGAAGTCCATATCCAGCGGGCTCACCCCTCAGATCGCCATTGGAGTCTCTTCAAGTGAACGAGTGAGTAGGCGGAAACAACAGTTCGTTTTTCAGCTCTTGGGGAACTGGATTCAACAGTAAACTGAGTGTGTATAGGCGACAACAGTTACTACCCCTTCTTCGCCCGCTACACGCCTAGCAGAATATGCAACCTCGGCGCATTCAAACGCCTCCATTAAGAAACCTATTCCGTCCACACACGTCGGTTCAAGAGTGGGTTTGTATTGGTACTGTAATAACAAGTGTTAGTGGTCACTTTACTTAAATTTAATTAGCTTTAATTAAAATGTATTCTTAAAACAAGCAATGCATTGGCTCGTTCTATCAGTGCCACAGGATCAACATGCGCAACAATTAGAATTATTATTCTAAGGACGCACATGATCAGCACATTGCCGCACTCTCACACAAAAAATACTACCAGGTTTGAACAGTTTGTTATGGTTGCTGTCCTCTGCATCATCATGCTGTGTTTCCCAGCTTGCAAGATTCAGAACCAACAAGTAAGATTCAAATAATAAGTACAACAAAGATGCCTACACATCTCTTTGATTCCCAGCTTCCAAGATTCAGAACCAACAAATAAGATTCAAATAATAAGTACAACAAATATGCCTACACATCTCATTGATTCCCAGCTTGCAAGATTCAGAACCAACCCATTAGAGCCTTTTGATAAAGTGAATATCGGGATTAAATCCATCTTGGCTAGCCATGTCATACAACCCAAGAACTTGGCGAATGCTCTTGACCATCACAACATCTGTAGTAGAGTATTCCTGTTTGCACAGATAAGAAAGAAAATGATTATTATAATAGTGGCACTAGTTGAAGCAACCGGTGTGAGGGGCCCTATACCGCCACGACTCGATGTGGTGAACCTGCAACTCCACTCGGATGAGGCCAGCCTAGGGGCCCATGATTCAATTTTCATGTTACGGAAGCATTACGATCAACTACGACATTCGTCAAATATGGGATTACTTTAATGGTGGCATTGCTTGTTTACCACATACAGTAAATCAACAGTAGCTAAAGAGTTGGTTTAAGGGCATGGGACCGTGGGGACACCAGGTCACTCAGCAGCGTAAAGAAGCAACCTACTTATCATACTGGGGAAAACAGCAGGAGTATCATTTGTTAAAACAGTTTAATTGCATCATATCACTGGAGACATTAGATTAACAATAACACTGGTTAGACATGTCCTTAAGGTAACCGTGTGATCGCTTCATTTATGCGCCCTTACATTAACAACAGCAAAAGGTTGGTATAAGGACATGCGACAGTGGACACATTGGCACAATGGACCTACAAGGAGGCATAAAGTGGTGATACCGAGTTTGTTCATGCTCTGTGAGGGCAGCAAATCTAATCCTGGAGAACTTTTACTATGTGAGGGCAGCAAATCTAATCCTAGAGACCTTTTACTATGTGAGGGAAGCAAATCTAATCCTGGAGACCTTTTACTATGTGAGGGAAGCAAATCTAATCTTGGAGACCTTTTACTACGTGAGGGCGGCAAATCTAATCCTGGACATACTCTATCGACTTGTCCACCAGTCGCCACTTTCTATCATTTTTTCAACCAATAATAGATCTGTTCCTTATCCAGTTTGTACTGAGTTTTCCCATTATTTCCCTTTTCAACCAAGAGACCGGTAGGGTATCTGGTCTCTACTACTTTCCCCCTGTTATTTCCTCTTTGAATCAAGTCCTAGATTCATGCTATGAGTTTCCCCCCTTTCTTCGTTGTTTGAACCAAGTCCTAGATTCGAATGCATGAAGTAGCTTTACCTCTAATAATACTAAAAATTTAGGTCGATTTGGAAGAGCTGATGGAAGTGGAAAAACATGCACATGCAGACACGTTGGGAGCTGGGGCAGTAGAGCAAGGCCGCTTTCGAGGAACTTGTACCTGAGGTTCGTCGGGATGTCAGCGGCGGCAGGTCCGATCTGCTCACAATATGACAGGGAGGAAGAAGGGTCAGAGGACCTCCCGAGCCAGCGCTGTGTCGGAGAGAACGACACGGGCAGAGGATCGGGCCGCGCCAACAGCTGTGGGTTTCCTCCCTCTGCGGTGATGACCGCGTTAATGATGCACCTTTTAGTCCTCTACACACACTGGCCGAAGGGATCCGGCCGGATCTGTGACCAGCGGTGAGTAGAAAGAAAATGTCACTACCGTTGTCTTGTTTAGATCTGGAAAGGATGAGAGAATGAAGAGAGCAACCCTAGTAAAGCAAGCGCTCAGGCCCCGGCGTACATATATAGTGGAGTGATTATCTTTTTCTCTCCACAACAAGCGTTTCAATTTGTGTACGTGGCATTAAAGAAAATAAACTCTCTATTCAAGGTGACTAACTGTACGACTCCTACTTACTACTAGTAGTACTACTATTGTTCACTTGTGCTCCCCGACCCTCCATTCATTGAACAACCCCACGGGTGAATAAACATGCAGTAAGTATTTATATAGAACAAACAAGCTCGAACTATTTTCGCGTAGTTAAAAGTTGAGGGTGGGGCTTTTCCTGGGCAGTACGCGCGGCAGTCTTCGGGTAGGCGGTTTGACAGAGAGGCGAGGAGGCTGAGGGAGTGGCGGATTCAAACTTACTGCTGGAAAGGTCGGGCTGTTCGATTTAACGGCGTGTTACTGCTGGAAAGACTTGTGATATGACTGCTCACTATAGTCATGAATTACTGGCGCTACCACCAGGGTGATGCCCCCCTTCCATTCCGCACTCTAATCTGGTGCATGACATGTCAACTCAGATGCTGGCTCTCCCACATGTCGGCGAAGTATGTAGTAAGAAGGAGCAAAGAATGATGCAGCATATACTACTACTACTACTACTCACGTCGGAGGAGTGCGAACCACGGCAGCCTAGTGAACCAGCAGTGCGAACCACGGTAGCACAGTGAACCAACAGTAGAAAACAATGTGGTGATATGGCCACAAAAGACAATGTGCTATGATCCAGACTGTAGCATGTACAGTACTACTCCTCTTTGTTTGGATCCCTGAGTTAGAGCTAGTTTGGGTTGAAATAGCCTCAAATTATCGAAACAGGAGGGGTTAGTTTGAGCTAGTTTGCTCTAACCCAGCTAAAAAAACTAGCCCGGTGGAGAGGTTCTAATTGGGTTAGTTATCCTCGGGGCCACTAAAAGAGAACTAAAAAAATCTCCCCTGCCCGCACCAGATCGCTCCCTCCCCCCCTCGCACGACTCCTCTATGTTCCCCATCAGGCCGCCCGCCAAGGCGCCTCTCTGCCGCTCGCCCTCTCTCTCCTCTGGCCGCCCTCTCCCTCCGGCCTCTGCCGCCCTACTCCGGCCGCCCTCTCCCTCCGGCCTTTGAAGGTCGCCCCGCTCCCCCTTCACCGGTTGTTTTTCTCCCTCTGTCGTGCGCGGAGGCGGCGCATCTACCAGGGAGGTCGCGAGAGGGTTGAGTTTGTTCGTTCCTTCTCTGTCTCACAACCATATCATTGATCTTGCTTGCTCTAGTGCTAATTCTGATTTGGAAAAGTAGGTCCTGATCAAACTTGGTATAGGTTTGTGGTGCACGCATCGAATTGTTTGATGCTGCTTGAGGAGGTAATAAATCTTTCTAGAGGCCCAAAGATTCAGTTCACCTTTCTAGGTATTTTAGTTTCAGGCATGCATTATTTCTAGAGGCCCAAAGATTCAGTTCACCTTTCTAGGTATTTCAGTTTCAGGCTTGCATTATTTCTAGAGGCCCAAAGATTCAGTTCACCTTTCTAGGTATTTCAGTTTCAGGCTTGCATTATTTTACAGGCCCAAAGATTAAGTTCCCAGTCGGCGGCAAGTGGTCCTGCTTCCCATGCCGGTGTCGACCTCAACTCGCAAGCACCAGCGTCGGAGGGATTCCCGGGGCTTGGGCTCTACAGAGCCTTCCTCCAGAGCGACGATGACGAGCTCCTCCCTCGGTGCGTGAGGGGCTCCAGGCTCCCTCCCTATCGCGAATGACTTCCTGATGAGTTAGCTCATGCTTTGATTCATGGAGTGTATTTTTTTGTGAAGCTTGATTAACGACTTGTATGTTTAAGTGGGATATCTCATTTGATGGACAAAGTAAAATTTATCATGTTTTGCATGCTTGATTTGTAAACATGGTTCATTTATGTCAATTGTGAGCGGGAGGAGGCCACACAAGAGCCGGCCACACCAAATCCGGCAGGAAATAGGGTCCAAAGTAGTCAAATGATTGAGAAAGAACATTTATTGTCAATCTAACCCTGCCATCCATACACCTCTTTGGTTTAGAGTTAGTTCAGGGTTAGAATCTAACTCTAACCTCTAACTGAGTTAGAGTTCTCCTCGTCTCGGTTCATCGTCATCATACTTTCCCCATTCCTATGTTTTCAGTATCCTACGAATCAAAGAGGCCCTTTTTTTGCGAGAAAAATCAAAGAGGCCCTTAGACTAGTTTAGGTCCGATCATTTTTTATAAACGTGTTATGTCCAAAATTTAATGAACGTGCTCTGATTTCTACAAAAATAATCCGGTTTCATGTAGTAATTTATTTATTTATTTATTCTTCTGCGGGGGGTTTGCATGTAATTCATGAGGTCTGAAATGTAAAGTACCCCGGCATATGCTCCGAGTCGTGCAACTACGACCCAGATGCTCTATGTCCCACATGTCGGCGAAAGGGAGCACATGGAAATAGCCTAGGAGTACATATAGGAGGATAAATGCGTGAAAAAAATATGTAATGTGAAGCATAGCTGCGGTTCAAAAAGGAGACCTAAAGTGATGACAGCTATAGGTCGCATGCACCCAACTAGTGGTACTAGACATATGACTATTTTCCCTTAAAAAAGAGGTACGAGTGCTCAGTACTCCTATTCTATCAACACGAGTCCCATCTGACAATAGTGTCTGTGCTACATCTAGCTCTCCTCCCTCGTTTCTCTCTTCTAATTCTAAACTCGGCCGATGCCCGGTGGGCGGGGTGGGTTTGCTCAACTGAGGCCGCACCTCATAGTGAAAACGTTACGACTAGAATAAAAATGCCATATACTCCGTCCGTTCCTAAATATAAGCCTTTTTAGATACAATTTCAAATGGAATACAGAATACGGATGTATGTAGACATATTTTAGAGTGTAAATTCACTCATTTTGCTCCGTATGTAGTCACTTGCTGGAAGCTTTAGAAAGGCTTATATTTGGAAACAGAGGGAGTACTATACTAATTAAACATTAAGGCCACGAGCAATGCAGTGCTGGTTATAGGAGGCAAGAAGAAGAGATGCATCCATCGACGATGTCCACCTCCTCGACTAAGGGCGCCGGCCCACCGAACGGCGGCTAAGTAGCGGCGCCTTTCGTGGTCAGGTCGATGTGCTTCTGAACAATGGCGTCCAAAGATTCCAGCCGCTGTAAGATGGCCAACGTCTTTCTGTCCTCGCTTGCCTTGTAGTGGCCTATGTAGACGATTTCCTCATAGACGTGGATGTGCAGGTCGACGGTTTCTTGCATGGCGAGGCGCTGCGTGATACGTCTCCAACGTATCTACTTTTCCAAACACTTTTGCCCTTGTTTTGGACTCTAACTTGCATTATTTGAATGAAACTAACCCGGACTGACGTTGTTTTTAGCAGAACTGCCATGATGTTGTTTTATGTGTAGAAAACAAAAGTTCTCGGAATGACCTGATAATCCACGGAGGCACGTTTTGGAAAATATAAAAAATACTGGCGAAAGAATCAAGACCAGGGGGCCCACACCCTGTCCACGAGGGTGGGGGGCGCGCCCACCCCCTGGGCGCGCCCCTGTCTCGTGGGCCCCCTGAGGCTCCACCGACCTCAACTCCAACTCCATATATTCCGTTTCACGGAGAAAAAAATCAGAGAGAAAGTTTCATCGCGTTTTATGATACGGAGCCGCCGCCAAGCCCTAATCTCTCTCGGGAGGGCTGATCTGGAGTCCGTTCGGGGCTCTGGAGAGGGGGATTCGTCGTCGACGTCATCATCAACCATCCTCCATCACCAATTTCATGATGCTCACCGTTGTGCGTGAGTAATTCCATCGTAGGCTTGCTGGACGGTGATGGGTTGGATGAGATTTACCATGTAATCAAGTTAGTTTTGTTAGGGTTTGATCCCTAGTATCCACTATGTTCTGAGATTGATGTTGCTATGACTTTGCTTAATGCTTGTCACTAGGGCCCGAGTGCCATGATTTCAGATCTGAACCTATTATGTTTTCATGAATATATGTGTGTCCTTGATCCTATCTTGCAAGTCTATAGTCACCTATTATGTGTTATGAACCCCGCAGTGACAATAATCGGGATACTTCTCGGTGATGACCATAGTTTGAGGAGTTCATGTATTCACTATGTGCTAATGCTTTGTTCCGGTTCTCTATTAAAAGGAGACCTTAATATCCCTTAGTTTCCACTAGGACCCCGCTGCCATGGTAGGGTAGGACAAAAGATGTCATGCAAGTTCTTTTCCATAAGCACGTATGACTATATCCGGAATACATGCCTACATTACATTGATGAACTGGAGCTAGTTCTGTGTCACCCTATGTTATAGCTATTACATGAGGAATCGCATCCGACATAATTATCCATCACTGATCCAATGCCTACGAGCTTTTCACATATTGTGCTTCGCTTATTTACTTTTCCGTTGCTACTGTTACAATCACTACAAAACTATTATCTTTACTTTTGCCACTGTTACCTTTATTATCATACTACTTTGCTACTAAATATTTTGCTGCAGATACTCAATTGAAAACTCAACTACTAATACTTAAGAATATTCTTTGGCTCCCCTTGTGTCGAATCAATAAATTTGGGTTGAATATTCTACCCCCGAAAGCTGTTGCGATCCCCTACACTTGTGGGTTATCACTGCGCGGCGAGCGCGGCCTCGAGGTGCACATTCTTCGTCGCGACCTCCGGCACCTGCAGTCCACCAGGGCTTGAAAGAGTTCGTCACCATGGAGGCCGATGAGGATGGCAGGCAATGAGGAGCCTGGGCGCGCGGGCTGGAGCAGTACGACAAGGTCGTCCGCACGCTTGTTGACGGCGGTGAACTTGCCGATGGAGTGACCATCATGTCGTCCATGTGAGAGGCGAAGCCGGCATCGGCGAGGGCTACAATGCGGCGGTCGCCGGCACCATCTGGAAACGCTGCACGGTGCGGGGCCGCAGGCCGGCGCCTTGGATGATTTGGCACAACCGACCGCCGCTCGCGTCCATCGCCTCCATATGTGCTTGTGGCTTCTAGTCACTTGGTCTTGGATTGAAGTGAGCAATGTTGCGCAAAGAATAGGAGTAGATGGATTGGAGTGGTGGGGCGCCTTTATATGAGATTCCAAACTCTGTTGCATTCACATCGTGCTGGCCCTATTCTGCTTCTCCAATTAATCCCCTCTGCATGTAATTGAGGATGCATCATTGACTATTCAACGTCTTGGGAACCGCTACCCTTTCCCTCCTTGGCATTCAAGCACCTATGGAGGCAACTGCTGCTCGCGTATATCGCATGTCAGGAGACGTTCCCGTCGACGACGAGGTGCCTATGGTGACTTCGTAAATTTCAAGATGATAGTGCCGGCTCAGTCTTTTGGAGGTGCTCATAGGGGTAAGGTATGTGTGTGTGTGTTCACAGGGGTGAGTGTATGCGCGTGTATATGAGCGCTTGCGTCTATACTGTATTAAAAACGTAAATGCGTGTCAAAAAGAGACTAGTCAGTATACTCAATATTGTGCACCGCGGAGACGAAAATGAGAGAACTACGTATTTATTTATGGTGCAGATTCACTCATTTTGCTCCATATGTACTCCGTCTCGGTGTAGTCTAGTCACTTGTTGAAATCTCTAGAAAGGCAAATACTCCTTTCTGGTTTACAGGGCTATACTAGCAAGTACGTACTACAATAGTGGGCTCACATAGCAATTTTATCTCATGCAAGAGCCTGGCTATATGTGTGCTCCAAGGTTCGCAACTGCCACGTTCGGGTTGCGCTTGGCTCTTCGCCTCTTCGAGAAGACGAACAATGATGTTACTACTACTGATTCTACAGTATCGAATCCACTGCTGCATGTCCGTCCACCGCGAGCGGGAGGGATAGCTTGTTGTAGTACTACAAGCAAAAGCCTGTCCTCGTCTGCGAGCAACCGTGCGCATGGGCGAGGGAGAAGGCGTGTAGTAGTAAAATCAAGCTTCTCATCGTTGTACGAGTTGATGCGACACATCCTAGCACTGGCCCCACATGCTTGCCTCTAAACTTGGCTGAAAGACCCACAGTGTACAATATATTTGCTGCAACCTCTAACATTTACCCACCACAAATTAAAATATATATTCCTGTCTTGACCAGATGAGCGTGCAAACTACAATCACCAGGATGACAGGTATGGCCAGAAGACTATTTTAATTATAAAAAAACTTCGAGATGGCCACATAGCATGGAGCCGACCCCAACGATTTTAAGCTTACAGGCGCGGTACACGCTATCCTAGACTACTCTACACATGAAACTGCCACACGAGCGTCCGGGGTGTACTTGGCTCTTCGCCTCTTCGGGAGGTTGAACAATATATGATGGAGTACTACTGCACTGGAGGAGTACTACAGTATGCTTCTGGCCATCTGACACCGATTGGACTGCTGCATGTCCACCGCGTGCGGGAGGGAGAGCATGTAGCGAAAGCTTCTCCTAGTCCTGCCAGCCACCACGCTCATAGGCGAGGGAGGGATGCCGCTTCATTAACTTAGTGCTCCTGCCTTTGTGTATATGACAGGTGGGCCCAACAGGTGGGTGGCCAACCTGTCATACAGCCAAAGGCAGCTGCAGTTAAGTCCACGAGGGAGAGGATAATCAAACTTCTCGTTGTTGTACAAGTTGACGCAACACATCAAAGCACTCCACTCGATATATTTCAATAATTTGTGTTAACCGATGCATTAATTACAACGCATGCATGCATACTGTGACTCTCCTTTTGATACTTGCATGTGTTGATTTAATGCACCTTGAAGTAGTATGAATATGTGACGGTAAAGCTTTGTAATGCCTCGACCCTAAAGCGAGAGATGGTTGTGCACGAGGAGGGCGAGATCATGCAGACGGAACAGTACCCGATGAAGGAGCTCTCTATGGTCTCGATGGACCCCACCTAGCTCCACTGCCCCTTGTGCCTCCGCCCCTTGAAGACTCCAGTGTATGAGGTTCGAATACACCTCGTCTGTTTGGCTGATCGAGCAAGGTGCAGGTTTCTTGATTGATGTGTTGTTTGATTGATTTCTGTAGTGCAAGGGAGGGCACCTGGCCTACGCGGACTGCCGCATCGAGCGCCCCGAGAACCAGCGGCAGTGCCAAAAGTGCGAGCACGGCGGTGGCTTTGACATGCGGAACACGGCGGTGGACGCCGTCCTTTCGTCGGTGAGGGTGGAGTGCCTGCATGAAGGCCATGGGCTCTACGTCACTTACCACAAGCTCGCCGATCACCAGAGCGTGTGTCCGCTCGCGACCTGCAAATGCCCCATGCCCGTCTGCGGCTACAAAGGCCCGCCACCAGCGCTCTACCACCACATCAGCATCGAGCATCCCATGCCCGTGCACATGATACAATACGACAAGGTTCTCCAGCTGCAAGTGCCACTGCCGGAGCCACGGCTCTTGGTGTTCGTGGAGGAGGATGGTCATGCGTTTTTCTTGGTCGGTGGCATGCTATAGACATCGGCACGCCTATCGCCATGTCGTCCGTCTGAATCAGAGCGGGGGCGTCCCCACTACCACACTACGTGGCCAAGCTATGGGTGAACGGCCCGCCGGGGAGCCCAAAGGCACGACCAACATCGTCAAGGTGGAAATGGAGGTGACTGAGGGAGTCCTGGATTCGGGGGTATCCGGACAGCCGGACTATATACATCGTCCGGACTATTGAAGCGTGAAGATACAAGACTCAAGACTTCGTTCCGTGTCCGGATGGGACTCTCCTTTGTGTGGAAGACAAGCTTGGTGATCCGGATATTGTATTTTCTTCCTGGTAACCGACTCCATGTAAACCCTAGCCCTCTCCGGTGTCTATATAAACCGGAGAGGTTGGTCCTTAGAAGGCCGATCACAATTACAACCATAATCATCATAGGCTAGCTCCTAGGGTTTAGCCTCTATGATCTCGTGGTAGATCTACTCTTGTACTACTCATATCGTCAATATTAATCAAGCGGGAAGTAGGGTTTTACCTCCATCGAGAGGGCCCGAACCTGGGTAAACATTGTGTCCCTTGCTTCCTGTTACCATCCGCCTAAGACGCACAGATCGGGACCCCCTACCCGAGATCCGCCGGTTTTGACACCGACATTGGTGCTTTCATTGAGAGTTCCTCTGTGTCGTCGCTGCAAGGCTTGATGGCGCCTTCGATCGTCAACAACACAGTCCAGGGCGAGACTTTTCTCCCCGGACAGATCTTTGTGTTCGGAGGCTTCACCGCGGGCCGATTCGCTTGGCCATCTGGAGCAGATCGACAGCTACGCCCTTGGCTACCAGGACAGGTTTGGAAACTTGAACTACACGGCCGACATTCGCGGAGACTTGATCTTCGAGGGATTTGGGCCTGTGCCAGGAGCACCAGAAAGTCACGACGAGTACGGCTTAGACCTGTTGTCGGTTAATGCTCGGGATATCACCCCTGCAGTAGCCCCGGACTTAAATCCGGAACAGGCTGCGTTGCCTAAGGACGGAGGGATGGGCCCCGCCCCGCAGGCCGCACACTCATCGGCGGTAGAGCCGAACATTGGCCTCACTTCTAAGAAGGCCTGTGACCCCGGACCCCCGGACTAGTATCCGGATGTAGGTTCCAGTCCGCGCGCTCCTGAGCCCGCCGAGCCTGGCTGGGCTCCGGTAATGGAGTTTACCGCTGTGGAAGCACTCGCCCTTTGGCGACATGCTGAACTCATTAAAGTCTCTCTCTTTGTCAGGAGGCTCTCGGCCGAACTATGTCCGGCTCGAGTGGGAAGCAGACGACGAAGGAATTCGTTGCCCACCCACCACCCACTTCATTGCCACGGTTGATGATTTAACTGACGTGCTTGACTTCGACTCCGAAGGCATCGACGGAATGGACGACGATGCAGGAGAAGATTCAGAATCTCTGGGGCGCTGGACTACTACCTCGTCACACGATATATACATGGTGGATACGCCGAAGGAGGACGACGGCGACAATCCGGAAGATAAAACCCCCGGGCAAAAGCCAAAATGACAGTGCAGACGCCGCTCATAGTCCAGCAACAGTAAAAATAGCGACAAGAGCGTAAGAAAGATCGACATACCAGTAAACTCCGAAGGTAACAACGACCACATGGACCCAGCGATGGAGCAGGATGAGCCAGGTCACGCCGAACCAAGTTTGGAGCAGACGCCCGATCACAATGATCCCGAGGGACGAGTTCACCAAACCGCCCCAGGACAAGAACACAGTCCAGATGATGATGCATTCATCATTCCGGAAGAACACGTGGAACAAGATAACCTCCACAGAAAGCTTATGGCCACAACGAGAAGTCTAAAGAAGCAGAAGCAACGGCTCAAAGCCGCACAGGAAACGCTCAATCGCAGATGGAATAAGGTGCTAGACACTGAAGAAAGATACGGCGACGATCGCCATACAAAGAGCTATCCAAAACGCAAGCTACTGCCAGAATTCGATGACGAGGCCATTCCACCAAAGAATAGCACGACCAGGAGGCCAGACGTACCACTTCATAACCGCAACAGAGCGGCTACCGATGACACGCACGATCTACGAGAGAACCTGGATAAGAAAGCCGCCGCGGCCAGGTCCATATACGGATATAAGGGACACACCACGGCGAGGGACTATGGTCACCAAAACGATCATACCAACCAAATACCAGTTCGGAATATGCACTGGACACAATAACAGCCGACGGCATGCCACAACACGTCCAGATACAGAGGGGCTACTCACCCCCTGTGCTTCACCGAAGAAGTACTGGACCATGAATTTCTAGAGGGTTTTAAACCTGTGAATATAGAGGCATACGACGGAACAACAGACCCAGGGGTCTGGATCGAGGATTTTATCCTGCATATTCAGATGGATCGTGGGGATCACCTCCATGCCATCAAATACCTTCCCCTCAAGTTGAAGGGGCCAGCTCGACACTGGTTGAAAAGCCTCCCCGAAAATTCAATTGGGAGTTGGGAGGAACTCGAGGACGCTTTCAGGGCCAATTTTCAAGGGACTTATGTCCGGCCTCCGGATGCGGACGATTTAAGTCACATAATCCAACAGCTCGGAGAGTCCGCCCGCAAGCTTTGGAACATATTCCTCACTGAGAAGAATCAAATTGTGGATTGTCCGGATTCCAAAGCCCTAGCGGCATTCAAACACAGCATCCGCGACGAGTGGCTCGCTAGACACCTCGGCCAAGAAAAGCCAAGGACAATGGCAGCCTTAACAAGCCTTATGACCTGCTTTTGCGCAGGTGAAGATAGCTGGCTTGCCCGTAGAGGCACCAACGATCCTGGCACATCCAAAATAAGGGATGGCAATGGGAAGCCATGGCGTAATAAAAACAAACGCCAACATAAGGAAGAGAGCCCGGACAACACAACGGTAAACACCAGATTCAGGGGCTCTCGAACCGATCAGCAAAAGAAGCCCCTTAAAGGCAATAAAGAGGGACCGTTCGGTCTGAACAGAGTCCTGGACAGACTGTGCCAAATTCATTGCACCCCCGACAAACCTGCGAACCACACGCATAGAGAGTGCTGGGTCTTCAAGCAGGGCGTCAAATTAAATGCCGAACACAAGGGAAGGGAAACACCAAGTGAAGATGAGGATGAACCTCGTCAGCCGAACACTGGGGGACAGAAAAAATTCCCACCAGAGGTTAAAACAGTAAACATGATCCATGCGACTCACACATCCACGAGAAGGCACGAACGCGCACTCAACGCCGCATACGCTATAGAGCCCATCGTACCCACACCTAATTACTGGATGGCTTGTCCGATCACTTTAGGTCACACGGACTGCCCAACTAGTATTCGGCGCGGAGGATCAGAGGCCTTGGTGCTTGACCCAATAATTGACAGATACCATCTCACCCACGTCCTCATGGACGGCGGCAGTAGTCTAAATTTAATATACCAGGACACTGTCCACAGAATGGGGATAGACCCATCGAGAATTAGCAAAAGAAACACCTCCTTTGAAGGGGTGATACCAGGCGTTGAAGCCTACGGTAGGGGCTCCGTCGTGCTAGAGGTAACATTCGGCTCCCCAGGAAACTCCAAAAGCGAAGAACTACTCTTCACCATCGCACCCTTCCAAAGCGGATATCATGCATTGCTTGGAAGAACAGCCTTCGCCCGCTTCAATGCATTACCGCACTATGCCTACCTTACACTCAAGATGCCCGGTCCACATGGCGTCATTACCATTAACGGAAACACAGAGAGCTCCTCACGCGCAGAGGAACACGCCACGACCCTAGCGACCGGATATAAGCGGCCTCTACTATCAGAAATTATGATTGGTCATTAAGACCACAAACGCGGTTAGACGAGTCCGGCAGCCCAGATAAACCAGGGCACCGTATATGTAATCCCATAGAGGACACCAGGGGCTATAAATATTTAATACAGCCCCACACTTAGCTCAACCTTATTGGCAGGCCGAGATCTTACACTTTTATTGTCCATCGCATACTTACGTTGTACTCTCCTACGAGTTTTCTTTTTTTACAAACAACGTTCGCGCGATACCCTTCCAGGATACGACACAACGGAGACAAAGGCACAGACGTGCAGTAGGGCCCCGCTCAAAGGTTTCTCTTTAGATTAAGCCCCTGTGTAAACTTGTTATATTGCCTCTTGTTGTTTAACAATCCCATGGGTTCCATACCCACAGAGGATACTGCCGTTATTGGCATTTCGCCACAACAGATTAACGCACGTACCTGGAAATACAGGGCTTATAACGAAAAGGCATTCTTCAGCCTAATTTCTGTTACAAAGACTGAATACCTTCGTGAGTGTTCGGCGTCACGAGTTTGGCCTTATATGCATCAGCTCCGAATCATGTCTTTGGTCAAATGTTGGGTTTGCCCGGCTCCTGGGTTTGCCGCCTTACGTTCCGTTCTTACCGGCTAAGGCGGCCAAAGGAGAACTACTATGATTGTGCCCTGGTTATTCTGGATGAGCACCTCAGTAGAGAAAGCCAAAAATTGATTGTCATGATACAGCGAGAGACTGTTCAACCACTCGAAGACTCACCGGAATCTTTAGGATTCCTCCGCATTAACGAAGAGCCATTTCCCGGCCATGTACATATGCGCCCCTATTCAGATGCACGCAAAAGTACTAGGGGCTACATAGTAGCCCCACCTTTAGACTCCTATGGCTAAGCGAAAGTGTTACAGCTATATAGTTCGGTTGCCTAGTTCGACGTGTGATCATGATACGTCCATTTTGCATGATGCTTTTATATCAATATTTATTGCATTATGGGCTGTTATTACACATTATATCTCAATACTTATGGCTGTTCTCTCTTATTTTACAAGGTTTACCATGAAGAGGGGGAATGCCGACAGCTGGAATTCTGGCTGGAAAAGGAGCAAACGTTGGAAACCTAATCTGCACAACTCCAAAAGACCTGAGACTCCACGAAACAACTTTTCAGATTTAATAAGAATTTTTGGGCAAAAGAAAATGCCAGGGGGCCCACACCCTGTCCAGGAGACAGGGGGCACGCCCCCTCCTGTATGGCGCGCCCCTATCTCCTGGGCCCCCTGGTGGGCTTCCGGCGTCCATCTTCTGCTATATGAAGGGTTTTCCCCTGAAAAATCATGGAAAAGCTTACGGGACGAAACTCCGCCACCACGAGGCGGAACCTTGGCGGAATCAATCTAGGGCTCTGGCGGAGCTGTTCTGTCGGGGACACTTCCCTCCGGGAGGGGGAAATCATCACCAACGCCATCACCAACGATCCTCTCATCGGGAGGGGGTCAATCTCCATCAACATCTTCACCAGCACCATCTCATCTCAAAACCCTAGTTCATCTCTTGTATCCAATCTTGTATCAAGACCACAAATTGGTACCTGTGGGTTGCTAGTAGTGTTGATTACTCCTTGTAGCTGATGCTATTTGGTTTACTTGGTGGAAGATCATATGTTCAGATCCTTTATGCATATTATTACCCCTCTGATTATGAACATGAATATGCTTTGTGAGTAGTTACGTTTGTTCCTGAGGACATGGGTGAAGTCTTGCTATTAGTAGTCATGTGAATTTGGTATTCGTTTGATATTTTGATGAGATGTATGTTGTCTTTCCTCTAGTTGTGTTATGTGAACGTCGACTACATGACACTTCACCATCATTTGGGCCTAGATGAAGGCATAGGGAAGTAATAAGTAGATGATGCGTTGCTAGAGTGACAGAAGCTTAAACCCTAGTTTATGCGTTGCTTCGTTAGGGGTTGATATGGACCCATATGTCTAATGATATGGTTAGGTTTACCTTAATACTCCTTTTTGTAGTTGCGGATGCTTGCAATAGGGGTTAATCATAAGTGGGATGCTTGTCCATGTTAGGGCAGTACCCAAGTGCGGTCCACCCACATATCAAATTATCAAAGTACCGAACGCGAATCTTATGAACGTGATGAAAGCTAGCTTGACGATAATTCCCAATGTGTCCTCGGGAGCTCCTTCTTCATTACTAGAATTTGTCCAGGCTTATCCTTTGCTACATAAAGGATTGGGCCACCTTGCTGCACTTTATTTACTTTATTTACTTTTGCTTGTTACTCTTTATCTTATCACAAAACTATCTATCACTTACTATTTCAGTGCTCGTAGAGAAAACCTTACTGAAAACCGCTTATCATTTCCTTCTCCTCCTCGTTGGGTTCGACACTCTTACTTTTCGAAAGGACTATGATAGATCCCCTATACTTGTGGGCCATCAAATCACCTCCTTAACGCATATTTTTCGCGAACACCCCCGCATTGTATGCGTGGGGGCTGAAGCCAACGACTGCTAACTTTCGGATTACTTATATATATATATATAAAAACGGCCACACAGGGGACACAATAATACTTTCAGGCAAAAAGTATAAATATAGCCTCATAATGAAACTAACATTGTTTTCACAATGATTCGATTTTTCATTCGAACAATATACTCTTCGAGCACTGTGCCTCTATTAAGCGGGCACCTTCTGTTACTTGCTCCAAGTAGTGCTCGGCCGAATACTGGCCTCCCGCCGGATTCTGGGTCGCTATAATGGTGGCCTCCATATCTGTCCAATAGGCTTTAACGTGGGCAAGAGCCATTCGTGCACCCTCTATGCACGCCGACCTTCTCATGGCGTCGATCCGAGGCATGGCCCCAAGGAATTGTTGCACCAAACCAAAGTAACTGTCCGTCTTAGGCCCCTTTGGCCAAAGATGGTCTATTACAGACCGCATTGCAAGCCCGGACAGCCTATGAAGCTCGGCTAGAGCATCCATCTTCTCACTTAATGGCAGCGGGCGAGTGGGAGCATGGAACTGCGACCAGAAAAGCTTCTCCACTTCTTTATCACCTTGATCCTCGAAGAACTTGGGGGCGTCAGCTGTACTCTTTGCCAAATCCGCATACGCATCTGCCGGACTCCAGCGTCCATCCAGGGGAGCATACTTCGGATCCAAAAACTTCGTCCGCAGTAAGTAGGGGCCCCCAGCCACGATTTTACCGGCCTGTTGAAGCTCCTCCCGCACACCCCTGACCTCGGTCCGCATCTCCATGGCGGCATTAAGTGCCTTGTTCAGGTCGGCTGAACTAGCCTCATGTTCCTTTTTAAGGAGATCATACCGGTCGGCGGCATTTTTCAACTCCACGGCCATTTCGGCTATCTTTTCCTCACTTCGGCGATGAGCAGCCTGTTCGGCTCTCAATTCTTCGGCCGCCTTTAGGGCAGCCGCACTGCTAACCCGAGCTTGTTCCTTGGCCAGGGCAAGTTCCGCCCTCAGGGCTTCAACGGCAGCAGCACCGTCTGCAGTCCAAACATATTGCATTAATATTATGCCACTCTCATATTTTCCTATACAACAAAATAAGGAAAGCAGAGCACATACCTTGTGACTCATTCAGCCGCTCGTTCACCAGTGTGATATCGGCATCAATAGATCCAATTTGCCTCCTTAGTTCGGCAACTTCAACGGACTGTTCGGCAACCGGATCCTTGGATACCTGCGCATATGTATAGTGCAATCAGTACTTAAACAAAATGATCCTCCGTTTGCCGCCTATGGTGGGCAACTAGAGTCTCAGGGGCTACTATCCATATGGAGCACACTTAGCGCGTGCCTCACTGCCAAAAATTGTGTATCTTTCACTACATACCTCAAAGCCTCTAAGCAGACTCGTAAAAGCTTCATTCAAACCGCTTGTGGTGGATGAAATCTTCTTGAGCACCGCGCTCATTTATGAGCGGTGCTCCTCCGAGAGCGCAGCTCGCTCCAGAAGGCCTGTCAGTATGTTCGGCCGGACATCAAACTGTGTCGGACCCTTCTCATCGCCCCCCGTGGGAGCCGAACGCCCTGGGCTCATGGCGGCTGACGGATTAGCTTCTGACTTCGGCAAACCCGGACTCCTCCATGATGACACCTCGGTGTCGCCCGCCTCATGAGGCGGAGAGGCTGGTGGGGTCTCGCTCTCCATCATCTCCGGAGGAAGATCCCCTGAAGACAAACTCTATTGAGAAGAGCTACTAGCCGGACTGCAAAGAATGGATCCTGGTTAGTGTACTCAGAGAAAAATAGTACCTTCAAAATTACTGTTAACTTACAGCTCGGTGAAGGGCTGGCCCGTTCGTGGGCACAACGCGGTGAGGGTGCCCGTCGGGGCAGAGCCCCCTGGTGATACCTTTTTCCCTTGCTTGGGCATCTCCGTATCCAAGTCTTCGGAGGCGGCCCTCTTCTTCCCACGTGGGGAGGAGGCTTTAGCCTCCCCTTCCCGACTATCCTCCTTAGGGGAGGTAACAATTCCCCCGGTTTGGATGCGCAGCGTGTGAAGTTCGGCTTCTCTGTTCTTCCCCTTGTCTTTCCCTGAGGGCATTCTGCTGAGCACCCGGTCAAGCATATTGGCAATGGTTGGACTAGGCGAGCCTTCGGGAAGTGGCGCCGGACACCTGATTCTCTCCGCCTTGCTGAGCCATTCCTGGCCACGGAGGGTTTTCAGAATAACAACTATGACAAATATAAAACAAAGTGTCCGGTATCAAGGTTACTTACTTGGGTATCTAGGCGATTGCAGCTTAGGCCCGCATCCTCGGTGGTGTCCGGACACTCTACTTGTGGTCCGAAGAATAATTTGGACATCCCTTCGAGCTTCAGGCCGGAGAAGTGCTTAACAGTCCGCGGACCCTTGGGATTGAACTCCCACATCCGGAGGGGCCGGCGTTGGCACGGCAACATCCGTCGGATTAACATCACTTTAATTATGCTAACATGGTTAATTTCCCTCTCAAGAAGCTCCCGGATGCGGCTCTGCAATACTGGTATATCACCAGCGGGCCCCCAATTCCGTCCTACGTCGGTCCAAGACGCTAGTTGTGACGGAGGGCCCGAGCGGAACTCGGGGGCGGCTACCCACTTTGTGCCTCTGGGAGCCGTAACATAAAACCACCTTCGTTGCCATACATCAGATACTTCTAGGAAAGAACCCTCTGGCCATGGGGCATCGGCGTTCCTGCTTATTATGGCGCCTCCGCACTCCACATGTCGCCCCTCGATCATCTTTGGCTTCACATTAAAGGTCTTGAGCCATAAGCCGAAGTGTGGAGTGACGTGGAGAAAAGCCTCGCACACAATGATGAACGACGAAATATGGAGGATAGCGTCTGGAGCTAGATCATGAAAATCCAACCCGTAATAGAACATGAGCCCCCTCACAAAGGGATCGAGGGTGAGGCCCAAGATGCGGAGGAAGTGAGGAACAAACACAACGCTCTCATTGGGCTCCGTTGTAGGGATAACCTGCCCTGGAGTAGGAAGCCTGTGCTGGATGTTGGCGGTCAAATATCCGACCTCCCTAAGCCTCTCAAGTCCTCCTCTTGGATCGAAGAGGTCACCCACCGGCCTTGAGGGTTGGATCTGGACATATTGGAGGATCTGGGGTGTTGGAGCTTAGGTCTTGGGTGTTAGAACTCGAGGAGTGAGAAGGCGCAAGGGAGGTCGAAAAGAGGCATAGGCCTGGGCCCCTTTATAAAGAGGGTGAATATCAAGAGTCCTCAGCGTGACCGCTTGAGGCTTATCTAAAAACACACTGAGTCATACCAACGGCCGTCGTGGGGTTACACACGCCCATATTGATGGAAGATCCCGTAATAAGAGGAACACGATCTCTGCTTTGGCAGGACGTGCCAATAAAACCGCCTCGCTACGCGAGTTGAGGTGGGGCAAGAAACACCGGTTCATGTTGGACCGGGCACGATGCAGAGGCACGACGAACAAAGATTGCCAACAGATCAGATTTATGGTATGTTCCCTACTATGGTATGTGAGAATCATCTTGCGGATCCGGACATGGTTTATGTGTTCGATAAATACTTTGGAGTATTCGGAGATGGAACCCGCCTTGTATTGCCGAAGACAAGACTGCGCGCCGGACTCATCGTCATTGAAGCCTGGTTCAGGGGCTACTGAGGGAGTCCTGGATTAGGGGGTATCCGGACAGCCGGACTATATACACCGTCCGGACTATTGAAGCGTGAAGATACAAGACTCAAGACTCTGTTCCGTGTCCGGATGGGACTCTCCTTTGCGTGGAAGACAAGCTTGGTGATCCGGATATTGTATTTCCTTCCTTGTAACCGACTCCATGTAAACCCTAGCCCTCTCCGGTGTCTATATAAACCGGAGAGGTTGGTCCTTAGAAGGCCGATCACAATTACAATCATAATCATCATAGGCTAGCTCCTAGGGTTTAGCCTCTACGATCTCGTGGTCGATCTACTCTTGTACTACTCATATCGTCAATATTAATCAAGCAGGAAGTAGGGTTTTACCTCCATCAAGAGTGCCCGAACCAGGGTAAACATTGTGTACCTTGCTTCCTGTTACCATCCGCCTAAGACGCACAGATCGGGACCCCCTACCCGAGATCCGCCGGTTTTGACACCGACAATGACAAGTAGCAAGGATCCCGGCGACGTCCCCGTGTAGGAGCTGACCTTGTTCACAGTTCCGCCCAAGCTGCCGGCCGGGGCTAAGCTGGTGTCCCTCCACATTCATATTGACAAGCTCATGTCCTAAATGTTTCTACAGTGCCTTCTATTTATCTTAGTAATATGCTAATATAGGGATTAGCTCGGTCTACTTTAGCTTAAGAGATGGTGGGTTTTGGTGGCGATGCAGCAATTACTTTGACATCAGATCAGTAATTTCCAACAGTCGAATGGATATTTTGTGTCTGTTGGATATAAAGTTCCTTTGGGTAAGAAGGACTACTTGTCATCAAAATGGATAAAAGGAGATTTATGTAGACGTATTTTAGTTCTAGATACGTCCCTTTTTATCCATTTTGATGACAAGTATATGCTTGTTTGTTCACGTAGTGTTTCATACTTGTGCGAGTTGATGCGACACATCATAGTAGTACTCCCTCCGACCCTAATTTCTCTGCGCATAAGTCGAGGCGCAGATACCAAGCAGGGCCTGGTTGTGTTGGACAATTCAGCGGACTGTGCACCAGGCAGACGAAGCTCGTGTTGTGTTGGTGCCGTGTGCGTCCCACACATTAACCAAAACCTCGTGCCTACATCTTAGCCTCCGTGTTTTAAAATTCTCAATCTCAAGGCCACGGAGCAACGTGAATCCTGTGATAGAGCCAATCGGATGGTTGAGAACACTACAATTCGTAGTTACAAATGCGTGTGAGAGAGAGGACAAGTGCGTGCGTGCACCTCTTCTCTTCCTGTATAACGTACTAAACTTAGAGTACAAGTGTATGTGGGTGGCATCTACCTAGGGAGCTAGAGATGGTGCGTGAGAGAAGTCCCGAGAGACAGGTTTAATGCGTCTGAAAAAAGACTAGTCTATAGCTCGCCACGCGGCTATTCTTGTCGAACGCCCCAATAACCGTAAGATATGTATCCGACGGTGCCAGTTATTGCACGTACACAACAGTAGAAAAAGAACTACCATGGCATATGCTACACCACGGCCGAGAACACGTGCCCAGGTTACGCCATCCGGGAATAGTTCCGCACTTCGAAACTAGAACTGTCAATAAATTTTGAGCTTGCGTCTCGTCACATTCCAAATTACTACTACTACCACGCTATATTTAATTGCAAACCTGTTCACACCAATCACAACCTAAATGGTTTCCCACTTAGGAGTGTATTAGTACTCGATTATACATACTACTATGCCAAGATGACTGCACATTCCTCCTCAACTCCTCATCCACAAAAACAAACAAGTCCTTCAGCATCCTTCCCCTGCGTCTGCCATGGCCAGTGTGAGTTCTGGGTCGAGAGATTACCACTAGGGAGAGACGAGCAAGGAAGCAGAAGCACTAGAGATGTCCCGCCTCACCGCGAAAGCAGCCGACATGTCCCGCCGCGCGGAAGTAGCAACACAGAGGTCCTGCCGCACCGCCGAAGCAGCACGGAGGTCCCGTCGCACCGTCGATGCAGCAGACTGGTCCGGCCGAACCGCGGAAGCAGCAGAGATGTCCCGCCGTGCTGCGAATGCAGTAGAGATGTCCCGCTGCACCGCGGCGGCCTGGGAAAATGTGTAGCGAGCAGGCGATGACTCTTAGAGGCGCATGCATGCGATCGTCCATAGCCAGATGGATCAGATCTCCAGCTGGGCGAGGTTGCAGGACGACATGAAAGCCTCGTTTGAACAGGCTACCGATGTCATCCCGCAACTAAGGGAGGGAAATGAGAGGCTCTGGGTCGAGCGCGACCTGCTGAGGGCGAAGATCGTCCGAAGTGCAGACCAGTAGGAGGAGACCAGTGCCTTGTTGAAGAGGACCAGCGTCATCGTCAAGAAACTTATTGACGAGAATGACATGCTCCGCATTGAGCACCAAAGGCCGGTGGAGGAATCCATGGATGCTCTCAAGCAGCATCTTGAGGACACGAAAGAGCTCATCGCCGCTCGCCGTGGAGACTAGTTCCCGCGGACTACAACAATGCATCAAGAAATTAGAGATCAGCGAGCCGGATCGATGTCTTCCTTCTTCTTTTGCCCTTGTGTATTTCAGGCATAGCCGCATTTGGCTTTTTTAATTATCTTCCTAATTATGTAATACAATTATTATCCACTGTCATCGTCCTTATATATTCATTAGTCTTGCTATAAGTTGCAGTAGATGCTATATAGGTCCATCGGATCTTACATCAAGATCTGTGCTTTTAGATTTTCTTTTTTCTCTCTGAAATCTCAGTCGAGTGAGACATAGCCACGCCATTAAACAGAGGCTCGGATGCCATTAATGGAGACCTTGAGAGAGAGGTGGACGACATATGGAGATCAAAGGGCTCTCCTCCCGATAAGCACGCGCAGGGGTCTGATCGCACGCCTCTCGTACTTAAATAGGTACCCTGCAGAGCGCCTCCTAGCTAATAAAAAAGGGACACGTGGCGGCACGTAAATGGTAAATAGAACGCCCACTGTTTCAATAATACTTGTGTTTCCGATTGTAACGTGACAACACTTCTTCCAAAATGACTTTGTTGATTGTTAATGTGTGCGTCTTCGCAAATCGGATAACAAAATTACCACAGCATGTTGGTGCCATGTCATGGCACCAAGCCAAGTTTCATTATTTTCATGCGTGTTTTGGATTTAGAGGAATTAAAAAACTAAGTTTCTCAATGTTTCCAACCCAGCCACGACGCCCAGAATTTTGAATTTCATTCCCATTTCTTGCATGGAACCTAGAAATTTACCCGAGGACACACATGTGATTTTTCAACCAACTTTGGTGCAGTGGAGCATGTGCCTGTATTTCAAATTTGAATTATGCACACAAAGGTGACACGTTCCCTCTCAGAACCACGAGCATTCTTGAGAGAAGCTCCAGTTTGCAAGAAGCTTATACCAAAATTTGTTCCTATTCGGCCAATTTTTTTTACCACACCATGGTAGTACCATGACATGACACCATACCAAGTTTCATGATGTTCAGGCATGTTTTGGATATACCAGAATTTTAAAACCAAGTTTCTCAATGTTCTCAGCCGAGCCATGATGCCCAGATGTTTGAATTTTATTCCCATTTCTTGCATGGGACCTAGAAATTCACCCAAGGACACAGATGTGATTTTTCAACCAACTTTGGTGCACGGAAGCATGTGCTTGTAGTTCAAATTTGAATTATGCACATTAAATGACCAGAAACTCAATTAATGTATAAAAAGGCCAAACGAACCCGGAATAATTCCAAAATATAACAGGGCACTCATGTAGTTCTATGTTGCCTTTGGAAAGAAACTCAAGGGGGCAGCGTATATCGTTTCGCACTCAAAGGCGGCACTTTCCCTCTCAGAACCATGAGCCTTCTTGAGAGAAGCTTCGGTTTGCAAGAAGCTTATACCAAAATTTGTTCCTATTCGGCCAATTTTTATACCACAACATGGTAGTACCATGACCTGACACCATGCCAAGTTTCATGATTTTCAGACGTGTTTTGGATTTACAAGAATTTTAAAACCAAGTTTCTCAATGTTCTCGCCGAACCACGATGCCTAGATGTTTGAATTTTATTCCCATTTCTTGCATGGGACCTAGAAATTCACCCGAGGACATATATGTGATTTTTCAACCAACTTTCGTGCACGGGAGCATGTGCTTGTAGTTCAAATTTGAATTATGCACATTAAATGACCAGAAACTCAATTAATCTATAAAAAGGACAAACAAACCCGGAATAATTCCAAAATTTAACAGGCCACTCATGTAGTTCTATGTTGCCTTTGTAAAGAAACTCAAGGGGGGCAGCATATATCGTTTCGCACTCAAAGGTGGCACGTTCCCTCTCAGAACCACGAGCCTTCTTGAGAGAAGCTTCGGTTTGCAAGAAGCTTATGGGGCTGTTTGGATGGCAGCCCCAAGCTGCCCTTCCAAAATTTTGGTCGTTGACCACAGGTTGGGCCAGTGTTTGGATCGCAACCAAGTTTTTGGCTCACAACCAACTTTTTGGCCAGCCGTTATGATTCTACACTAGCGTGTGGGCGAGTTCCCAGTGGCTATTTCCTTCGCCAAAATTTTGGCATGCTGTCGTTTTGGTCGGGCTGGTGTGGGCATAATCCAAACGGCCCCTATACCAAAACTTGTTCCAAATCGGCCCAATTTTTTACCACAACATGTTAGTGCCATGACATGACACCATGCCAAGTTTCATGATTTCCAGGCAAGTTTTGGATTTACATGAATTTAAAATCCAAGTTTCTCGATGTTCTCGGCCGAGTCACGACGCCCAGATGTTTGAATTTCATTCTCATTTCTTGCATGGGACCTAGAACTTCAACCAAGGACACACATGTGATTTTCAACCAACTTTGGTGCACCGGAGCATGTGCCTGAAGTTCAAATTTGGATTATGCACATCAAAAGTCCAGAAACTCAATTAATGTATAAAAAGGCCAAACGAACCCAGAATAATTCCAAAATTTATCAGGGCACTCATATAGTTCTATGTTGCCTCTGTAAAGAAAATCAGGGGGAGGCAGCGTATATCGTTTCGCACACAAAGGTGACATGTTCCCTCTCGGAACCACGAGGCTTGTTGAGAGAATCTCCAGTTTTGCAAGAAGCTTATACCAAAACTTGTCCCAATTCAGCTAAAATTTATACATATGAAAACTGGGTTTAGATTATCCCGAACATCTCGCTACCTAGACCAATGTACTATGATTTGAATTCAACATAAAATGGATACAAATATTTGAATTGGAGATCGTATGGTACATGTAGTTCATAGTGAAATATGATTACTGCTATATGCATGTTTTTTGTTATAAAGATAATATTTAAATGATTGTATAATTTGACAAAAATCGTATTCAAATAAGGAAAATTGATTCAAATTTAGTCCATATGGTAGACGACAATATATATGTTCACAGGGTGGAGTAAAATGTTCATATATGATGGAAGATCAAAATGTACGACTACATCAATTATAAACTGCAAGGTCACCTAACGATATATTTGAATTCAACATAACGTGGATTCAAAAATTGAAATTCGAGATCCTGGCATTTGTAATCATATAAAAAGGGACATTGCTCTTTCTTTTCGTGGGAATTGATTTGTTTCTTGTTGTTGTTGAGGGAAGTGCGAATCGATTTGGTACTGTGCAGGGTAATCTTGTTCTCCCGATTTTTTTACATTTTTCTTGTAGTTTTTTCAATGGCATTTATAGCAATATGTATGAATTGTTTTTTTGTACATGTTAAGTTTGTTCTGCAGAACAAGGAATCGGCACCTTGTTATCCCGAAATTTTTAAGCTCGAGTATCTTTTGTCTCACCTGCTTTGAAACTCCCGCTTCTTCAACCCGCGCCGCGCCTTGTTATCCCGGAATTTGGACACGAGCAAAAACTCCCTCCTGATCCGAAATCGGTCCCGCAGCCCAGACACACGAAATCCCCTTTCTACCCCTCAGCCGGAAATGAAGCTCGACGTCGCGGTCTCAAAACCGGTGGGGGTATGCTGGTAACTTACCCTACATTTCGGACAACGCGTCCCTAAGCCATGGCTCGCCCCTCCCTTCCCCTTCGTTCCCCCTATTCGTACGCCGAGGCCGCCAAAACCGTGAAACCCACGCTCCTCCGTCGGCCTCCCGACCGCCGCCCAGTCAGAGACTCTTCCCCGACTATGTCGTCCACCGCAATTTCTCACCGTCCCTCATCCACTGCACCGGATGAGGATCCATCGTTGATCTCGTCGTTCCGCCGGATCAGCCGCCCCGTCCTCCACCTCCAAGGAGCTGCCCCAACGTTCGCCTCGTCTATTGTGCCACCTCCATCCCCACAGCGCCGTCTTGACCTGCCCCACCGGAACTGCAGCACCCTCACCAATTCCTCCGATGAAGCCGAGGCCAACTCCGCGCCACCAAGGATGTTCTGCACTCACTGCTACATTTTATCTTTTATTCGATCTCACGGGGCTGTCGGTGCTCGATACCGAGCAGCCATGGCGGGTCTCCATTGACGGCGCCATCGTCGGCCACTTCATCCACGGTGTCTCTCCACAATGTTGTTACTTCCTCGGCGGCGACTTCCACACTGGCACTAGCTACAGCTGCTCCGGCTCTCGCTCACGCTGCTGCTGCTGCTCCAGCTCTCGATCGTGTTGTGCCTTTGTTCTTGATGTCGGTCGCGCTGTTGCACTGCTCTTGCTTTCGTTCATGCTGCTGCTCTGCTCTGCTATTGCTGCCGGTCGCGCTGCTGCTTCACTCTTGCTCTACTTCGTGCTGCTACTCTGCTTTTTCTCTCACTCGCGCTGCTGCTGCTGCTGCACGACCTCTGGCAGCTACAGGAGTTGCTACTTTAGCACTCGCTCGCGATGCTACTGCATGACTTGCTCTCTGCTAGTGCGTTCCTGATAACCCGCAAGTATACGGGATAGTTGTAGCCTCTTTCGATAAGTAAGAGTGTCGAACCCAACGAGGGGCTAAAGGTAGAAAAAATATTCTCTCAAGCCCTATCTGCCACTGATACGACTCTACGCATGCTTAGTGTTCGCTTTGCCTAGAATAAGTATGAAACTAGAAGTACTTTGTAGGTGTTGTTGGATAGGTTTGCAACATAATAAAGAACACGTAAATAAAAAGTAGGGGCTGTTTAGATAAAGAAGCAATAAAGTAAATATAATTAGTGTGGAAAGGTGGTGGTAGGAGTTGTGAAATTGTCCCTAAGCAATTGACTACGTTACTAGACCGATAGCAAGTTTTATGTGGGAGAGGCATAAGCTAACATACTTTCTCTTCTTGGATCATATGCACTTATGATTAGAACTCTAGCAAGCATCCACAACTACTAAAGATCATTAAGGTAAAACCCAACCATAGCATTAAAGCATCAAGTCCCCTTTATCCCATACGCAACAATCCCCTTACTCAGGTTTAAGCTTCTCTCACTCTAGCAACCCACTATAAGAGAATCATGAACATATTGCAACACTCTACAGCGGGAATCCTCACGCTTCCGCGACACGGAGGGCACAATAGGACAGCAACATAACCACAAGCAAATTAAACCAATCATAGCAATTCGTCAATCACCGGTAGGACAACGAAAATCTACTCAGACATCATAGGATGGCAACACATCATTGGATAATAATATGAAGCATAAAGCACCATGTTCAAGTAGAGGGTACAGCGGATTGTGGGAGAGTGGACTGCTGAATATAGATGGGGGAAGGTGATGGAGACGTTGGTGAAGATGATGGAGGTGTTTGTGAAGATCGCGGTGATGATGATGGCCCCTGGCGGTGTTCCGGTGCCACCGGAAGCAAGGGGGAGAGAGCCCCCCTTCTTCTTCTTCTTCTTCTTCTTCCTTGACCTTCTCCCTAGATGGGGGAAGGGTTTCACCTCTGGTCCTTGGCTCCCATGGTGTGGGAGGGGTGAGATCCCCTCCGAGATTGGATCTATCTCTCTGTCTCTCTGTGTTTCTGCGTTCCCAGATCCTCCCCCTTCACCGTTTCTTTTATATCCGGAGATCCGTAACTTCGATTGGGGTGAATCTTTCGCCCAGATTTTTCTCATAAAATTAGCTTTCTTGCGGCAAAAGAAGAGTGTCATCCGCCTTACGGGGTGCCCAGGAGAGTCCAGGGCGCGCATGTCCCCCTGGGGCGCGCCCCTGTCTCCTGGCCCCCTCGGGCACCGTCTCATGTTGGTTGTTCCTCCCAAAAATCACAAATATTCCATAATAATTCTCCGTCCATTTTTATCCCGTCTGGACTCCGTTTGATATTGGGTTTCTGTGAAACATAAAACATGCAACAAACAGGAACTGACACTGGGCACTGGATCAATATGTTAGTCCCAAAAACAGTATAAAAAGTTGCCAAAAGTGTATAAAAGTTGAATAATATTGGCATGGAACAATCAAAAATTATAGATACGATGGAGACGCATCAGCATCCGCAAGCTTAATTCCTGCTCGTCCTCGAGTAAGTAAATGATAAAAAGGATAATTTTGATGTGGAATGCTACCTAGCATAATCTTGATCAAATATCTAATCATGGCATGAATATTAAGACACGAGTGATTCAAAGCAATAGTCTATCATTTGACATAAAAACAATAATACTTCAAGCATACTAATAAAGAAATTATGTCTTATCAAAATAACATAGCCAAATAAAGCTTATCCCTACAAAATCATATAGTTTGGGCATGCTTCATTTTCGTCACACAAAATGCTCTCATCATGCACAACCCCGGTTTCAGCCAAGCAATTGGTTCATACTTTTTAATGCGCTTCAACCTTTTCAACCCTCACGCAATACATAAGCGCAAACCATGGACATAGCACTATGGGTGGAGTAGAGTATGATGATGGATATTGTGTGGAGAAGACAAAAAGGGAGAAAGTCTCACATCAACGCGGCTAATCAACGGGCTATGGAGATGCCCATCAATTGATGTCAATGCGAGGAGCAGTGATTGCCATGCAACGTGTTGGGAATATAACTATTTGTGTAAGCCGCCCAGGAGGGGCCGGGTTACGCAAAGAGATTCATCAGAGAGAAGCCCAAGGCCAAGCATGAAGATAGCGATTCAAGAAGGGCTTAAGGCCTGCTGGCGACTTAAGGCCCGTTGTAGTAAACCGATGTACTCATATTACTTGTATCATAAGTTAGACTTAACTAGTCACCGAGCCGGACATTGTTTATAAGCCGGCCGGGACTCTGTAAGCCGCAGGATGTCCACCCGTGTATATAAGGGGACGACCCGCTGGCGACTTAGGGCAAGAAACAACTCATCGAGAACCAGGCATAGCGTGTCTCACTCCCTGGTCATCGAAACATCAATACCAACCCAACTAGACGTAGGCCTTACCTTCACCGTAAGGGGCCGAACTAGTATAAACCCTCTCGT
Organism: Triticum dicoccoides; assembly: GCF_002162155.2. Classification (NCBI taxonomy): domain Eukaryota; kingdom Viridiplantae; phylum Streptophyta; class Magnoliopsida; order Poales; family Poaceae; genus Triticum; species Triticum dicoccoides. The sequence continues at coordinate 669,582,648 of NC_041389.1, read as the reverse complement.
GTCCTTTGTCCCGATTTAACCCCTTCAAGCTTCCTAGTTGCGATGGCTCCACAACTAAGTCCTTTCACGAGGACATCTGACGTGACAATTCCACGACAGTTGGCGTCCACCGTGGGGCCAGCGCACGGTGGATTTGAGTTCTTGAAGGGCAACTTCGAAGGGCTCAAGGGATACGTGGTGGGCCGGATGACCAAGAGTCGTGGCGGTAAGATCTACATCAACGACGAAGGCTGGGGTCCCGACGTCGGCTCAATTGAGTACGGATACCGGGTCCCCTTTGGCGGAATCCATGTCTTCATCGGCCGGATCGGTGAGCCGGGCCCTGAGCCGGATAACTACACCAACCTCGTCGAAACGGCTCAGCGTGCAAGGAAGACCCAGACTCAACCTGTCTTGAGGCGTGCCTTCGTGGGCTGCGTCCACGGAGAGGAATTTCCTGAAGGATCTGAAGATGGGGGTGAGACGGCTGTCCTCTCAGATGGTGACTCGTCCACCGGCTCAACAGATTTGTTGTATCAGGTGCAAGACGGCGCGCTCGGGGGCTGTTCCGATGGCAGCAGTATTCCGGACCCCTGTGAGCCGCCAAGATGGGAAGGGATCTTCATGGCTGGAACTGAGCCCGGTTCAAACTCTACAGCTGCGCCAGCGATCACATACGGATTAGGAGCAGCCGGGGCAGGCGGCCCCGTGCGCCCACCGGCTCAGGTATTGATGGATCTCATGGACAAGCTTACGGCCCTGTTAACCGCCACGGTTATTCCTGCAGAAAAAGATGAGCATGACGCAGCGGTAGTACAGGTGCGTGAAGAGATAGCTCAGGCCAAGGAGGCCTTGGCAGCTGAGGATACTAGACTGGCTACAGAGCGGGCGGCTCTCGACGCCCGGGCACAGCGCTTGCAGTCAGAAGCTTACTAGCTCACGATGAGCTTAAACGCATCCAATGAGGTAATGAGGAGGAGACATCAGAAGACTCAGTCTCGGTTACCTCCGAATTACGACCCTCGGGTTCTTTTCGCTACACCCGGAGCCGGCCCAAGTAACCCGGAGGCCAATCAGTTTATGACAGCCGGAACAGGAGGGCCGACTCAACCTCGGGAGATGGCACCATCTCACGTGAGCATGCCACCGCCGCGTTATGTACCGGTTCCACCGGGTCACTTTCCCAACCCCATGGAGAACTTAATTGCAGCTTCAGCACGTTTGGCGGCTCTTCCTATGGAGGGTGATGACCCGGCGGCAGTAGAGACCCGGAGAGTCAGAGAGCTCCTCCAGATGTCTTTAGCTCAGCAGGAGACCTATTCTTACAGCCGGGACAGGATTCATTCAACTCCCCCGCCCTGGTTAGCACTACCTCGCCAGAACCAGAGCCCGAGTTACAGCAGGCACATGGAGTCGGAAGCTTTGTCAAGCAACGCCCAACGCCGTAACCAGCCCGGTGGCTATAACCCAGTGCAAGATCGAATACGTCAGGAGAACGAGCAGGCGGCTCAGGCGGCGGCTCAACAGATGGCACATCAAGATTTTCCAGAGTACCCCACAACTTCTATTGAGGCAGGTGTCGCCACTAGAACCGGTGGTGTTCCTTGTCTGGTTCCGGCTTTACGTAATGTGCGGTTGCCCAAGGATTTCAAGGGACCTCGAAAGGTGCCGAATTACACGGCCGACTTGCAGCCCGGAGCATGGATTGAGAGTTATGAGATGGCCATGGAGCTGTTGGAAGTTAGTGACGCGGCGATGGCTAAGTATTTCACCATGATGCTAGATGGAACGGCCCGGTCTTGGTTAAAGGGCCTGCCACCCAATTCCATTGGATCATGGGGCGAGTTAAAGGCCCGGTTCATCCAGAACTTCAAGGACACCTGTAAGCAATCTATGTCGATTGTGGACCTGACGGATTGCAAGCAAGAGGAAGGTGAGTCCACCACCCATTGGGTACGCCGGGTAAAGGATATCATTCATTCCTCCGACAAGATGGATGCCGGTTCTGCAGTCCTTATGGTGGAGAAAAATGCCGCTTTGAGCCGCTGAGATAGAAGCTGGGGCGCCTTAAACGTGACCTCACGGATATGGGTACGCTGATGGCGGCTTTAGTCAAATATGCCGATTCTGATAGTGCCAAGGATCCCGTGTCTGACGATGAGAAGACAGGGAAGGGAAAAAGGAACGGTAATGGAAAGGGTCAGCAGCATAACCCGGGGAATCAAGGCGGCAATAAGCGTAAGGAGGATGGCAACCCGGCATTTGTGGCCAATGCCAACGCACGAGGTAACAACAAGGGATATAAGGGTAAGCCGCCTCGGTCCGGCGGGTCAGGCCCATCTCTTGAGCAGCTACTCAATGAGCCCTGCCCAAAGCACAGCACCCAGGAGCACCCCGCCACCCACCTATGGAAGGATTGTGCGATCATGAAGGCATTTAAAAATTCCAATACCTTCGATGGCAGTCACGGATCTGGCGGCGGTTCAGGGGCTGGCGGCTTTAATGGCCCGGGCGGTGGCTCAAATTCCGGTTTTCAGGGGAATTCAGGTGGTAATAATCAGCAACAGTCTGGTCAAGGAGGGCAGCAGCAGCAGCAGTCGGGTTACCAAAGCCATCCAAAGCAGTTGAGTAGTGGACAGTATCACGTGTTTACCACTAGCTTGTGCAAACATGACCAAAAGGTTCATAAGAGGGCCGTAAATTCTGTTGAGCCGGCAATTCCTCATTATTTGAGGTGGTCAGAGCAGCCGATTATATGGAGTAGAGAGGATCACCCTCCGCGGGTCGATAATCCGGGTCAGTTAGGCTTGGTGGTGGCACCCTAGGTTGGTGGGTATAAGTTCACTAAGGTACTCATGGATGGCGGTAGCAGTATCAATATCCTCTACTATGAGACCTTTCAGCGCATGGGGTTGACTGAGAAGAATTTGAGAACATCCAACATTGTTTTCCATGGGGTGGTTCCGGGTAAATTGGCTTACCCAGTTGGCAAGATTGAGCTGGAGGTGGCCTTCAGAGACGAACATGATTCCAGGGCTGAGAAGTTAACGTTTGAGGTGGTCAAAATCATGAGCCCATATCATGCTCTGTTTGGGCGGCCGGCTTACGCCAAGTTCATGGCCCGGCCGTGTTATGTTTATTTGCACCTCAAGATGCCGGGTCACAAGGGCACCATCACTGTGCATGGAAGTCGGAAGGTGGCCCTGGAATGTGAAGAAGGTGATGCAGCTTATGCTGAGTCGGCCTGTGCGGCCGAAGAGCTCAAATTTTATCAAGACAATGTTGACCCGGCGGACATGACCTCCCTCAAGAAGCCAACTACTGAGCATGACCCGGCGTTGAAGTTTAAATCGGCCGTTGGGACAAAGCTTGTTGACTTTACCCCAGGAGATGCCTCTAAACAGTTCAGTATCAGTGCCAATTTGGATCCTAAATAGGAAAGCACGCTCATCGAGTTCATCCTTGAGAACCGGGACATCTTTGCATGGAAACCTTCTAACATGCCGGGTGTACTGAGGGAACTCACTGAGCACACCTCAATATTGATCCGAAGTTTAAGCCGGTCAGGCAGTTTCTCTGATGGTTCAACGAGGAGAGACGGAAGGCTATTGGGGAAGAGGTGGCCCGGCTCTTAGCGGCCGGGTTTATTGTGGAAGTTTTTCACCCAGAGTGGTTGGCTAACCCGGTGCTTGTCCTCAAGAAGAACGGCACTTGGCGGATGTGTGTGGATTACACGGATTTAAACAAAGCTTGTCCGGCTGATCCCTTTGCCCTCCCTCGTATTGATCAGATTATTGATGCGACGGCGGGTTGTGAACGTTTGAGTTTTTTGGATGCTTACTCAGGTTATCATCGGATCAAAATGGCAGTTAAGGACATCAAGAATACGGCTTTCATCACTCCGTTTGGAGCCTTCTGCTATGTATCTATGCCATTTGGACTCAAAAGTGCCTAGGCGACTTATCAACGGTGTGTGCAGAATTGTTTGCACGATCAAATTGGGCGTAATGTTCATGCTTATGTGGATGACATTGTGGTGAAGTCCAGAGAAAAGGAAACCTTGATATCGGATTTGAAAGAGACCTTTGATAATCACCGGGTCTACAAGATGATGCTTAACCCGGCCAAGTGTGTATTTGGTGTACCTGTAGGCAAGCTTTTGGTTTTTCTGGTATCAAACAGAGGCATTGAAGCTAACCCGGAGAAGATTCAGGCAATTACCTCTCTGGCTAAACCGGTGTGCATCAATGATGTTCAGCGATTGGCGGGTCGCGTCGCCGCTCTAAGCCGGTTCATAAGCCGGTTAGGTGAGAAGGCCCTACCGCTGTATCAAATGATGAAGAAGGCAGACACTTTTGTCTGGAGTGATGTCGCTGATGCTGCTTTTGAGGACTTGAAAAGACAATTGTCTGAATCGCTGGTTCACGCGGCTCCAATTGATAAAGAGCCTTTGTTGTTATATGTGGCTGCCAATTTACGAGCCGTCAGCGTTGCCATTGTGGTGGAGCGTAAGGAGGCTAGCAAGGAGTATCTGGTTCAGCGGCCGGTTTATTATGTCAGTGAGGTACTCATTGAGTCTAAGCAAAGGTATCCACATTGGCAGAAACTCGTTTATGGAGTGTTTATGGCCAACAGGAAGTTGAAGCAGTACTTTCAAAGTCATCCTATAACTGTGGTAAGTTCAGCCCCTTTGGGAGACATCATCCAGAATAGGGAGGCCACAGGACGAGTCGCCAAGTGGGCTATTGAGCTTGGGCCTCATGGTTTGAAGTACATGCCTCAGACTGCTATTAAGTCTCAGGCCTTGGTGGACTTTATCAATGATTGGACAGAGTTGCAGGCACCTGAGGAGAAGCCAGATAACACATATTGGACTATCCACTTTGACGGGTCCAGGCAGCTAGAAGGCTCGGGGGCTGGAGTGGTCTTAACTTCCCCTCGAGGTGACAAATTTCGTTATGTAATCCGGCTTATGTTCCCATGTACTAACAATGCAGCTGAGTACGAGACCTTACTTCATGGTCTTCGGATGGCCAAGGAAATGAGCTTAAGCCGGGTAAGGTGCCTGGGAAACTCAGATCTCGTCGCTCAGCAGGTGTCAGGCAAGTGGGATTCTAAGGATCCTCTCATGGTGGCTTACTCGACGTGAAGTAGATGTTGTGGCTGGACATTTCAAGGGTTATCAGGTGGAGCACATTGATCGAAGGAAGAACGAGGCGGCTGATGCTTTAAGCTGGCTCGGATCTCAACGTAAGCCGGTGCCACCTAACACCTTTCTTGATGTTTTGCATAACCCTTCTGTCAAGGTGCCTACCGAGGAAGATCTAGCGGTGCCAGACCCGGAGGCACAACTGGTGGCGGCTCTTCATGTCATCCCGGATTGGACAGTGCCTTATTTGGCTTACATGACCCGGGGTGAATTACCTGAGGATGAGACCTTGGCAAGACAAATTATCAGGCGTTCCAAGTCCACGATGATTGTTAACAGCGAGTTACACCATCTAAGTGTCACTGGGGCATTTCAACGCTGTGTGTCGCCTACAGAAGGCCAAGAAATACTCCACGAGATCCATGAAGGGGATTGTGGCCATCATGCCGGGTCAAAATCTCTCGTAGCCAAAGCTTTCCGTCATGGTTTCTATTGGCTGACAGCTCATGCTGATGCGGAGGATTTAGTCAGAAAATGTGATGCTTGTCAAAAGTTCTCACGACGAGCTCATGTGCCGGCTCAAGAATTAAGGATGATCCCAATCACTTGGCCGTTTGCGGTCTGGGGGCTTGACATGGTTGGACCTTTCAAAAGGTCTAAGGATAAAAAGACACATCTGCTGATGGCAGTGGACAAGTTTACCAAGTGGGTTGAGGCAGAGCCGGTCAGTAAGTGTGACGCAGCCACGGCGGTTCAGTTCATGAAAAAGGTGATTTTTCGTTTGGCTTCCCACATAGCATCATAACTGACAATGGCACTAATCTCTCTAAAGGTGCCATGGAAGAGTTCTGTGAAAGAGAACATATCCGGCTTGATGTTTCATCTGTTGCTCATCCTCAATCCAATGGTCAAGCAGAAAGAGCTAATCAGGAGATCCTGAAGGGTATCAAGCCCCGGCTCTTTGTCCCCATAGAACGGACTCCGGGTTGTTGGGTGGAGGAGTTACCCTCTGTGCTATGGAGCATCAACACTACGCCTAACAGATCCACGGGTTATACACCTTTTTTCATGGTTTATGGAGCAGAAGCAGTTCTGCCAAGTGACATCCGACATGACTCACCCCGCGTAGCGGCTTACGTTGAGGCGGATAACGAAAAGGCTCGTCAGGATGCACTTGACTTGTTGGATGAAGAGCGAGATTTGGCCATAGCCCGCTCGGTGATTTACCAGCAAGACCTGCGCCGCTATCACAGCCGCCAGGTTAGGAGCAGAACCTTTCAGGAAGGCAACTTGGTACTCTGGCTCATCCAAGATCAATCTGACATGCATAAGCTATCGCCGCCCTGGGAAGGACCCTTTGTGGTCAGCAAGAATCTAAACAACGGGTCATATTACCTCATTGATGTTCGAGAGCACAAAGACTCACATAAGTTGGAGGAGGAGACCCGCCGGCCGTGGAATATTGCCCATCTTCGGCCTTATTATACTTGAGCCACCGGCTCTTTAGATGTATATATTTTTGACGATGTATATATTATATAAAGCAATAAAGCAGGACCTCTGTCCTTTTTTCCCTCAAAGAATATTTTTATGTCTTCTTTGTCAGGTGATGGAAACTACCAACAGGGACCGGATTATATCTGAATCCGGCTTTTCCTTTGGTCCGGCTTATGATCATATCTGAATCTAGCTGTGGTCACTTGGGGCTTTCTGTTCAAACATAGGTCGTATTCGAACCGAAGAGAACATAGCTGTCGATACCCACTTGATCGGCATACTGCCAAACCTACTTGGGGGCTTCTTGATCATATTTGAATCACAGCTTAACCCCTTTGGGTCTGACGTGGATCATATTCGAATCAGCATCATTAAACAACTTTTATGGTCACTTGGGGGCTTCCTGTTCAAACATAGGTCGTATTCGAACCAAAGAGAACATAGCTGTCGATACCCACTTGATCGGCATCGCCAAAGCCACTGGGGGCTATATGATCGTATCCGAATCTTAGCTTAGCCCCTTTGGAACGGTTCTCTGATCGTATTCCAATCAGGAGCCTGTGAACATTGCTTTAACTATATTTGAACCTTCTTGAGGAGATGAGTCTTGGACCTTCCGGTTCAGTATTGACTACCCCAAGTCCTACAAGTGCCAGGTACATATGAACCGGGAGGGTTACCAAAGGGTTCGCAGGTATGCTATTATGAGTATAAGTAATCATAAATCGGTTTGTACATGATGGTTTTTGTACTATGTTTCGGGTTATCAATACTTTATAAACCGCTGGAGCAGTAAACCGCCCAAGAAAGTTTTGTTTGCTTTATGTGCAGAGTAAGGCAGGAAAATTTAACTTCAAGGGGGCAAACGATCAACATAAGCTGGGAAATATAGGCTAATGACGGCTTACGAAATTGTTAAGCGCCATAAACATGCACGAAGGCATGGAAAATATTGAGAAGTTTTTACAAGACTCCCCGAGTCTGAATAAGTGAAGCATCGTTTCGGCAAAAGGTAAGACGCCTGGCAGCTCACTCCTTTGGCGGGCTTGATGGCTCCGGGTTATCCTTCTCCGCCTCTCCGTCGGTTGCTTTGTCCTGGAAGGTGGACGAGGCCCAGTCAATGCCGCTTAAGGCTTCAAATTCAGCCTCATCATCTATTAAACCGGCCAGGTCCACTTCAGGGGCAAAGGTATGCTTACGTGTTGGAGGGATCAGGCTGATTTGATCATATGGAGCGTTTGGGATTCTCCGGTTTTCACTGTCATAAGTCGGTGCATACTTGCTCAGATCTGTGTCATTTCCAATAAGGGTCGCCACAGGACGTATGGCTTTGACACAGGCGTTGAAGTCATGGTCGTCAAAGGCAGTACCATCCTCCTTCAGACTTGGGTATCCAAGGGCAAGGTCGGCCGGGTCTAGTTCTGGGAGCCATGCTTTAGCCTGACTCAATGCGGCTACGGCTCCAGCTCTTGAGGACGCCCGCCTTAGATCTTGGATCCGCTGAGGAAGAAAAGCGAGGCTCTTCAATACGTCTTGCCGCAGGCGAGGATGTGGATTTGATAAAGCTACAACGGCCAAGGCACGTTGTGACCCGGTGTACAGCTGCTCCACAAGGGTGTAAACTGCCTTGAGCTTGATCAGCATGTTTTGCTTGAGGTTGGTACTCCTGGGGCCTGTATGGTCACAAGCATAACAATAAGCCGGAGATAATCATCACAATAAATCCTTGAAAGATTACAATGTTTAAGGTTTGTTGGAGGGACTTACCGAAGATGTCTGAGACCATTTGGGATATCTGTCGCTTTAAGTCGGACAGTTCGGTTATTGCCTCTGCAAGAGATGCTTCTGCCGTTTCGGCCCGAGTCACTAATGCAGCCCTCTCATCAACCCAAGCTTGTTTCTCCGACTCAAAATTTTTCTTCAATTTTTCTTGTTCAGAGATGCTGAATTCAAACTTGGAGTTTGCTTTTTGAGTTTCAAGCTCTTGAAGCTTCAACTGGCTCTTTAGGTCAGCAATCTCCGATTCAAATTGACTTATGGTAGCCTGTATTGGCACGAAGTTATGGTAAGGATCATGATAAGGTAACAGTCAAGTCCCAAACACTTTACAAGTAAAGATATTTGGCACCTGGGGGCTAATGTATGCTTAAAGAATTTTTTAACTTATTTGCCAAGCCATATATACTAAAGTCTCAAGCACTTTACAAGTACAGATACTTGACACTTGGGGACTAATGTGTCAGTTCAAAGTTTCATGCTATCACCGGGTGAAATGTATTTACTTTAAACCAGATATACTACCAGTAAGTAGATTTTTCAAGTCTACAACATATTCATTCATAAGCAATAGACTTGGGGGCTGGTACAGTAAGTAAGGTTCAGGAAAAGCTAAAGTTATACCTCAGATTTATGCTGTATTTGCTTCACCATGTCAATTTCCAGGTCACGGCTATTGTGCACTTGGTTCAGATAGCCCGAGACTATGTCACCAATGCTTAGGTGAGTATAATCAGTGATGTCCTGTTTGGCTTTCCGATGTTGAGCAAACTCCTCCTTGGCAGTGCATTGAGCAAGAACAGCAGGCTGGCCCAGCGCAACATATTGGCTTTTAAGAAACTCAACTTCTGGATCAGTCGTCTTGATCGGGCTAGGAATTTCCGGGTTATCAGAATTATGGACAATGTCTTCTGCAGGCGTGTCAGAGGTTGACACCGGAATATCAAGAGCCGGTTCAGGCGGTGGTTGATGAGTGGAGCCGTTGGGAACGGATGGGTCAATTGCCGGTTCAGGGACCACCAGGTCTTGGGACGGCTTATTCTTCTTTGCCCTCTTGCTAGGCTTCACTTGCACGCTGTCAATCAAAGTGGAAGGATGAGTATCAATGCATAAGTATGGAAAGACTTAAAGTAAGAAAGGTTGCATTACCCGGGAGCTATTTTAAAAACCGGCATGTTTGATTGCATCAACTCGTCGGAAGACGAAGAAGCATCCTGATAATTGGAGTCAGATGAATTGAGAGATTGGCGAATTAGACCCGCCAAAGGAAAAGCAGAATGTAAATCGGAGGTAACCTTGGTTCGACGCTTCTTGGTTACATCAGGTAAGCCGGAGGAGAGTTCAGCGTCTTAAGTGGCCCGAGTTTGCCTCCGGCTCTCAAGCTGTTGTTGCTTCAAAAGAAATTGAGGATCTTGGTAAGCTAGAGGATGTGAAAATCTTACTTTCCGGGTCACCCTTCGGAGTTTTTGTGTTGGCAAAGGATCTGAGTCGGAAGAGATTATAGTTACCTCTTCTTCAACTGCTTGGTTGTTCCCCGTATACTCTTGAAAGGATAGAATGTCAGTAAAATAGCAACAGGGAAGTTAAGAAAATTAAAGAATTACCTCTTCATCATTCGAAGAAGTATCATCCAATTTGAGCAAGTCGGAAGCGCTAGGTTTCTTCTTCCTTGAGGTTCCCGTCTTGGCAGTTTTTCTTTTAGTTTTCTTGGCTGCCCTGGCTTGCTTGGCGGCCTCGTGGTCATACTTGACCTTCTAGAAGTTGTCATCGGCTGTGGAAAAAGATAAGGAATCATAAATACAAGAAGGCATAACATGTTAAAGAGTATTTTTGAAGATTGATAACTTACCGCAGGGGCCGGGTTCTTGTTGCAGAAGGGCAGTAAGCCGAAGGCATTACTGGTCACAGTACCCTCCTTCAACAGAGATTGGACCGTAGCATCTATAAAATCATCTGGTAGATCATCAGGACTTTGACGCATTGGGTCATCCTTTTCGCCTGTGTAGGTGCACATTAAGCCGGAGCGGCGGCTTAATGGTAGTATCCGCCAGGTGACCCAGACTCGAACCAGATCGATGCCGTTTAACCTGTTCCCTAGAAGAGCTTTGATCTTCCTGATGGTGGGGTTGAGGGGCAGGCGCTCAACAGCGGATAACTTATCTGCCAACGGATGATTAGATTCGAGGCGCGGGGCGCGAAAGCCGGGCAGAGGCTTCTCATCTGCCGGTGATGTATCTTGATAGTAGAACCACATCTGGTTCCAAGATTTTGGGTGACTCGGCAGCTCAGCATAAAGAAAAAGGCAATCTCTCCATCGCTGGATTGAGATGCTGCCAAGCTCAAGACTCGGCCCATTGGCACGTTCATTTTGCCGGTTCATGGAGAAAAGTTCCCTGAACAATAGCAGACTTGGCTCTTCTCCCAGGTACACCTCGCAGAAGACTTGGAAATTACAAATATTTGACATGGAGTTGGGTCCGATGTCTTGAGGTCTAAGATCAAAGAAATTCAAAACCTCCCTAAAGAATTTTGAACCGGGAGGAGCAAATCCCCAGCTCATGTGATCCGTAAAAACTACTACCTCCGCATCTTTGGGTTGAGGTATTTCCTTAGACGGGTTGGGGACACGATAAGACATGACCTCCCTCTTTGGCAGATGGCCGGACTTCACAAACTCGACAAGTTTCCTTTTTGTCACTATGGATGGAACCCAATTGCAAGTCACAGGGGCTTTGGCCGCCTTAGGAGCCATGACGACAATGGCCTATGACACAATAGAAAGCTCCGGTTCAGCTTTAACCCGGGAGAAATATTTAAAATTATTCAAAGTGGCGGCTTAAAGAAAGGGGCCTAATGATATAAGGGTGATTGTGCAATAAATATTAAGCCACTACAGGTGTCAAAGAGCAGTTAAACATATTCGACAGAGACAATTTTTTACTTCCGGGTGAAAGAAACAGGTTTTACAAGTTGCCGTTATCATTTTGGATCAAACATCTGTTCTAAAAAGAAAATCTTCTAGACCTAGAACTGGCACAGATGAAGTTCAAGGGCTCGAACAAGGCTTCTGTGCGACAGCAAAGGATCTACTTGCAATCAAAATGGGTGCGAAACAGCTACCGCATCAGGTTTCTGCTATTTTTGAGATCAAAAAGATGGTAGGGAGCAAATCTACGAGGGGTTCCTAATGAGCAACGAAGAACACCGAAGAACTCGAAGGTCCTAATGCGGATCTGAGGAGAAAGGAAGAAGAACTCACAGATGAGGAGAAGCTGCGGAGGTTGGTCATCAATCTCTGGTCAAGGTCAGGTCGATGCAGCGGCCTGACTCGATGAAGACGAGGAGTCGATGGCGACAGCGGCGGAGCTCGAGAGGTAGAGAGGAGAGGAAGAAGACGACTGGGGGCAAGACCTAGGTCACCCTATTTATAAAAGAAGATTGACCGCGAGGGCACGAAAAACGATATAACATTTATTATCCAGCGGCTCTGGCGCCTTGATTCTCGGGATGGTCAATAAAGACAGAGATCCGTTGAAAGATTCGACGAAATAGAAAATGAATTAAAGAAAGGATGACGTCACACCGGGTTAAGACGGATCCAGAAGATGACGTCATGGCGGGTTAAAGAAAACCCTCTGAATAGCCAGAAGATTGAAGATTTATTCTTTGAAAATATTTTTTAGATTGACATGAACGGGTTCAAATCAATCTGGGGCCTAATGTTGGGAATATAATTATTGTGTAAGCCGCCCAGGAGGGGCCGGGTTACGCAAAGAGATTCATCAGAGAGAAGCCCAAGGCCAAGCATGAAGATAGCGGTTCAAGAAGGGCTTAAGGCCCGCTGGCGACTTAAGGCCCATTGTAGTAAACCGCTGTACTAATATTACTTGTATCATAAGGTAGACTTAACTAGTCACCGAGCCGGACATTGTTTATAAGCCGGCTGGGACTCTGTAAGCCGCAGGATGTCCACCCGTGTATATAAGGGGACGACCCGCTGGCGGCTTAGGGCAAGAAACAACTCATCGAGAACCAGGCATAGCGTGTCTCGCTCCCTGGTCATCGAAACATCAATACCAACCCAACTAGACGTAGGCCTTACCTTCACCGTAAGGGGCTGAACTAGTATAAACTCTCTCGTGTCCTTTGTCCCGATTTAACCCCTTCAAGCTTCCTAGTTGCGATGGCTCCACAACTAAGTCCTTTCACGAGGACATCTGACGTGACAATTCCACGACACAACGGATGCACTAAGAGCTATAAGTGTATGAAAGCTCAAAGTGGAAACTAAGTGGGTGTGCATCCAACTTGCTTGCTCATGAAGACCTCGGGCATTTGAGGAAGCCCATCATCGGAATATACAAGCCAAGTTCTATAATGAAAATTCCCACTAGTATATGAAAGTGATAACTCAAGAGACTCTTTGTATGAAGAACATGGAGCTACTCTAAAGCACAAGTGTGGTAAAATGATAGTAACATTGCCCCTTCTCTCTTTTTCTCTCATTTTTTAATTTTCTTTTTTTATATTTTTTTATATTTTTTTGGTGGGCTTCCTTGGCCTCTTTTTTTATATGGGCTTCTTTGGCCTCTTCTATTTTTCATAAAGTCCGGAGTCTCATCCCAACTTGTGGGGGCATCATTGCTTCCTTCATCCTTTCCTCACTGGGGCAATGCTCTAATAATGATGATCATCATACTTTTATTTACTTACAACTCGATATCTAGAACAAAGATATGACTCTATATGAATGCCTCCGGCGGTGTACCGGGATGTACAATGATCTAGCGTAGCAATGACATAAAAAAGGGACAAGCCATGAAAACATCACGCTAGCTATCTTACGATCATGCAAAGCAATATGACAATGAATGCTCAAGTCATGTATATGATGATTATGGAAGTTGCATGGCAATATATCTCGGAATGGCTATCGAAATGCCATGATAGGTAGGTGTCGGTGTCAAAACCGGCGGATCTCGGGTAGGGGGTCCTGATCTGTGCGTCTTAGGCTGATAAGTAATAGGAAGCAAGGGACACAATGTTTACCCAGGTTCGGGCCCTCTCGATGGAGGTAAAACCCTACTTCCTGCTTGATTAATATTGATGATATGAGTAGTACAAGAGTAGATCTACCACGAGATCGTAGAGGCTAAACCCTAGAAGCTAGCCTATGATGATTATGATTGCGATTGTGATCGGCCTTCTAAGGACAAACCTCTCGGTTTATATAGACACTGGAGAGGGCTAGGGTTTACAGGGAGTTGGTTACAAGGAACGAAATAAAATATCCGGATCGCCAAGCCTGTCTCCCACGCAAAGGAGAGTCCCACCCGGACACGGGATGGAGTCTTGAGTCTTGTATCTTCACGCTCCAATAGTCCGGACAAAGTATATAGTCCGGCTGTCCGGATACCCCCTAATCCAGGACTCGCTCAGTAGCCCCTGAACCAGGCTTCAATGACGATGAGTCCAGCGCGCAGTCTTGTCTTCGGCATTGCAAGGTGGGTTCCATCTCCGAATACTCCAAAGTATTTATCGAACACTTAGACCGTGTTCGGATCTGCGAGATGATTCTCACATACCATCGTAGGGAACATAGCATAAATCTGATCTGCTGGCAATCTTCGTACGTTGTGCCCTTGCATCGTGGCCAGCCAAACACGAACCAGTGTTTCTTGGCCCTACCTCAACTCGCATTGCGAGGCGGTTTTGTTGGCATGCCCTGCCAAAGCAGAGATCGTGTTCCTCTTATTACGGGATCTTCCATAAATACGGGTGTGCGCAACCCCACGACGACCATTGGTATGACTCCGTGTGTTTTTAGATAAGTCTCAAGCGGTCACGCTGAGGAGTCTTGATATTCACCTCCTTTATAAAGGAGCCGAGGCCTATACCTCTTTTCCACCACCCTTGTGCCCTTTCGCATCTCGAGTTCTAGCACCCGAGACCCAAACTCAAACACCCCAGATCCTCCAATATGTCCAGACCCAACTCTCAGGGCCGGTGGGTGGCCTCCTCGATCCAAGAGGAGGACATTGCGAGGCTTAGGGAGGTCGGATATCTGACTGCCGACATCCAGCACAGGCTTCTCGCTCCAGGGCAGGTCATCCCTACACCCGAGCCCAATGAGGGCATCGTATTTGTTCCTCACTTCCTCCGTGGCCTGGGCCTCACCCTTGATCCCTTCGTGAGGGGGATCATGTTCTATTACGGGTTAGATTTTCATGATCTAGCTCCGGACGCTATCCTCCATATCTCGTCGTTCATCATTGTGTGCGAGGCTTTTCTCCACGTCACTCCACACTTCGGCTTATGGCTCAAGACCTTCAATGTGAAGCCGAAGATGATCGAGGGGCGACATGTGAAGTGCGGAGGTGCCATAATAAGCAGGAACGCCGATGCCCCATGGCCAGAGGGTTCTTTCCCAGAGGTATTCAATGTATGGCAGCGGAGGTGGTTTTATGTCACAGCTCCCAGAGGCACAAATTGGGTGGCCACCCCCGAGTTCCGCTCGGGCCCTCCATCACAATTGGCGTCATGGACCGACGTAGGACGGAATTGGGGTCTGCTAGTGATGTACCAATACTGCAGAGCCATATCTGGGAGCTTCTTGAGAAGGACATTAACCTTGTCAGCATAATCCAAGTAATGCTAATCCGACGGATGTTGTCGTGCAAACTCCGGCCTCTCAAGATGTGGGAGTTGAATCCAGAGGGTCCGCGGACTATTAAGCACTTCTTCGGCCTAAAGCTCGAAGGGATGTGTAAATTATTCTTCGGACCACAAATAAAGTGTCCGGACACCATCGAGGATGCGGGCCTAAGCTGCAATCGCCTAGATACCCAAGTGAATAATCTTGAAACTAGACACTTCGTTTATATTTGTCATTGTCATTATTCTGAAAATCCTCCATGGCCAGGAATGGCTCAGCAAGGTGGAGAGAATCAGGTGTCCGGTGCCACTTCCCGAAGGCTCGCCTAGTCCAACAATAGCCAAGATGCTTGGCCGGGTGCTCAGCGAAATGCCCTCAGGGAAAGACGAAGGGAAGAACCGAGAAGCCGAACTTCACACACTGCGCATCCAAACCGGGGGAATTGCTACCTCCCCTAAGGAGGATAGTCGGGAAGGGGAGTCTAAAGCCTCCTCCCCGCGCGGGAAGAAGAGGGCCGCCTCCGAAGACTTGGAGAAGGAGGTGCCCAAGCATGGGAAGAAAGCGTCACCAGGGGGCCCTGCCCCGAAGGGCGTCCTTACCGCGTCATGCCCGCCAACGGGCCAGCCCTCCACCGAGCTGTAAGCTACCTGTAAATTCGAAGGTACTACTTTTCTCCGAGTACACTAACCAAGATCCATTCTTTGCAGTCCGACTAGCAGCTCTTCTCAACAGAGTTCGTCTTTGGGGGATCTTCCTCTGGAGATGATGGAGAGTGAGACCCCACCAGCCACTCCGTCTCATGAGGCGGGCGACACCGAGGTGTCGTCACGGAGGAGTCTGGATCAGCCGAAGCCAGAGGCTAATCCTTCAGTTGCCCTGAGCCCGGAGCATTCGGCTCCCACGGGGGGCAAGGAGAAGGGTCCGACACAGTTTAGTGTCCGGCCGGACATACTGACGGGCCTTCTGGAGTGAGCTGCGCTCTCGGAGGAGCACCACTCATTAATGAGCATGGTGCTCAAGAAGATTTCATCCACCACAAGCGGTTTGAATGAAGCATTTTCGAGCCTGCTCAGAGGCTTTGAGGTATGTTGTGAAAAATACACGATTTTTGGCTATGAGGCACGCGCTAGGCGTGCTCCATAAACATAGTAGCCCCTGAGATGGTTGCCCGCCCTAGGTGGCAAATGGAGGATCATATTTCATAAGTAATGATTGCGATGTACATATGCGCAGGTATCTAAGGGTCCGGCAGCCGACCAGTCCGTTGAAGTTGCTGAACTAAGGAGGCAGATCGGATCTATTGATGCCGATATCAAGCTGGTGAACGAGCGGCTGAACGAGTCATAAGGTATGTGGTCTGCTTTCCTTATTATGTTGTATAGGAAAATACGAGAGGGGCATAATATTAATGCGACATGTTTGGACTGCAGACGGAGCTGCTGCCGTGGAAGCCCTGAGGGCGGAACTTGCCCAGGCCAAGGAACAAGCTTGGGCTAGCAATGCGGCTGCCCTAAAGGCGGCCGAAGAGTTGATAGCCGAACAGACTGCTCATCGCCGAAGCAAAGACAAGATAGCCGAAATGGCTGTGGAGTTGAAAAATGCCACTGACCGGTATGAGCTCCTTGAAAAGGAGAATCAGGTTAATTCGGCTGAGCTGAACAAAGCACTTAATGCAGCCAAGGAGATGCGGACCGAAATCAGGGATGTGCGGGAGGAGCTTCGACAGGCCGGAAAAATCACGGTCGGGGGCTCCTACTTACTGCGGATGAAGTTTTTGGACCCGAAGGATGCTCTCCTGGATCGATGCTGGAGTCCTGCAGATGCTTATGCGGACTTGGCGAAGAGTACAGCTGATGCCGCCAAGTTTTTCGAGGATCAAGGTGATAAAGAAGTGGAGAAGTTGTTCTAGTCCCAATTCAATGCTCCTGCACACCCATTTCCATTGAGTGAGAAGATGGCTGCCGTGGCGGAACTTCATAGGCTGTCCGGGCTTGCCATGCGGTCTGTAATAGACCATCTTTGGCCGAAGGAGCCGAAGTCGGACAGCTATTTTGGTTTGGTGCAACAATTCCTCGGTGACGTATCTCAAATTGATGCCATGAGGAGGTCAGCGTGTATAGAGGGTGCGCGGATGGCACTTGCCCGCGTTAAAGCATATGGGACAGATATGGAGGCCACCCTCATTGTGACCCAGAATCCGGCGGGAGCCCAGGATCCGGCCGAGCACTACTTGGAGAAGGTAACAGAAGGTGCTCGCTTAATAGAGGCTTAGTGCTCGAAGAATGTCATGTTCGAGTATGAGGCTATATTTATACTTATTGCCTGAAAGTATTATTTGTGCCTCCTGTGCGGCTGTTTTTATGTATATGTGTAATTCTGAAAGTTAGCAGTTGTTGGGTTCAACCCCCACACATACAATGCAGGGGTGTTCGCAAAAAATATGCATAATCACACTTGATCCAACGTCTTGGTCCATTAAGGACGTGATCGCACGTCGAACTAGGCAACCGGACTATATAGCTGTAACACTTTCACTTAGCCATAGGAGTTTCACGGTGGGGCTACTATGTAGCCCCTAGTACTTTTGCGTGCATCCGAATACGGGCACATGTGTACATGACCGGAAAACGGTCATTCATTAATGCGGAGGAATCCTAAAGATTCCGGTAAGTCTTCGAGTGGTTGAACAGTCTCTCACTGTATCATGACAGTCAGTTTTCGGCTTTCTCTACTGAGGTGCTCATCCGGAATAACCAGGGCACAATTGCAGTAGTTCTCCTTTGGCCACCTTAGCCGATAAGAACAGAATGTAAGGCGGCAAACCCAGGAGCCGGGCAAACCCAACATTTGACCAAAGACATGATTCGGAGTTGATGCATATAAGGCCAAACTCGTGACGCCGAACACTCCCGCGGACTTTGTAACAGAAAATGGGGTGAAGAGCACCCTTTCATTATAAACCCTGTATTTCCAGGTACGTGCATCGGTCTGTCATGGCGAAATGCCAATAACGGCAATATCCTCTATGGGTATAGTACCCATGGGATGTGTGAACAACAAGAGGCAATATAAAAGGTTTACACAGGGGCTTAATCTAAAGAGAAACCTTTGAGCGGGGCCCTGCTGCACGTCTGTGGCTTTGTCTCCGTTGGGCCGTTTCCTGGAAGGGTATCGCACGCGTTGTGTCTGTAAGAAAGAAAAACTTGTGTAAAAGAGTATGACGTAAGCGTGCGATAGATGGTACAAGTGTAAGGCATTGACCTGTAAATAAGGCCAGGCCATCAGTGGGGTTTTATTAAATATTTATAGCCCCTGGTGTCCTCTATGGGATTACATATACGGCGCCCTGGCTCATTTTCATCCGGGCTTCCGGACTCGTCTAACCGTTTTCGTGGTCTTAACGACCAGTCATGCTTTTTAGTATCGGAGGCCGCTTAGAGTCCGGCCGCTAGAGCTGTCGCGTATTCCTCCGCGTGTGAAGAGCGCTCCGTGTTTCCGTTAACGGTGATGACGCCACGTGGACCGAGCATCTTGAGTGTAAGGTAGGCATAGTGTGGTACTACGTTGAAGCGGGCGAAGGCCGCTCTTCCAAGCAATGCATGAGAGCTGCTTTGGAAGGGTGCGATGGTGAAGAGTAGTTATTCTCTTCTAGAGTTGCCTGGGGAGCCGAATGTTACCTCCAGCACGACGGAGCCCCTGCCGTAGGCTTTAACGCCTGGTATCACCCCTTCAAAGGTGGTGTTGCTTTGGCTAATTCTGGATGGGTCTATCCCCACCCTGCGGACAGTGTCCTGGTATATTAAATTGAGACTACTGCCGCCGTCCATGAGGACGTGGGTGAGATGGTATCCGTCGATTATTGGGTCAAGCACCAAGGCCTCTGATCCTTCGCGTCGAATACTAGTCAGGCGGTCCGTGTGATCGAAGGTGATCGGACAAGCCATCTAGTAGTTAGGTGTGGGTAAAATGGGCTCTATAGCATACGCGTCTCTGAGCGCGCGTTCGTGCCTTCTCGTGGACGTGTGAGTCGCGTGGATCATGTTTACTATTTTAACCTCTGTGGGAATTTTTTCTGTCCCCCAGTGTTCGGCTCGCGAGGTTCATCCTTGTCTTCACTTGGTGTTTCCCTTCCCTTGTGTTCGGCATTTAATTTGCCGGCCTGCTTGAAGACCTAGCACTCTCTGTGCGTGTGGTTCGCAGGTTTGTCGGGGGTGCCATGAATTTGGCACGGTCTGTCTAGGACTCTGTTCAGACCGGACGGTCCCTCTTTACTGCCTTTAAATGGCTTCTTTTGTTGATCGGGTCGAGAGCCCCTGAATCCGGTGTTGACGGTTGTTTTGTCCGGGCTCTCTTCCTTGTTTTGATGTTTGTTTTTATTACGCCATGGCTTCTTGTTGCCATCCCTTATTTCGGATGTGCTGGGGTCGTTGGTGCCTTTATGGGCCAGCCAGCTATCTTCACCCGCGCAAAAGCGGGTCATAAGGCTTGTTAAGGATGCCATTGTCCTTGCCTTTTCTTGGCCGAGGTGTCTGGCGAGCCACTCGTCGTGGATGCCGTGTTTGAATGCCGCTAAGGCTTCGGCATCCGGACAATCGACAATTGTATTCTTCTTAGTGAGGAATCTGTTCCAAAGCTTGCGGGCGGACTCTCCGGGCTGTTGGATTATGTGACTTAAATCGTCCGCACCCGGAGGCCGGACATAAGTCCCTTGAAAATTGGCCCTGAAAGCGTCCTTGAGTTCCTCCCAACTCCCAATTGAATTTTCGGGGAGGCTTTTCAACCAGTGTCGAGCTGGCCCCTTCAACTTGAGGGGAAGGTATTTGATGGCGTGGAGGTCATCCCCACGAGCCATGTGTATATGCAGGATAAAATCCTCGATCCAGACCCCTGGGTCTGTCATTCCGTCGTATGCCTCTATGTTCACAGGTTTAAAACCCTGTGTTAATTCATGGTCTAGTACTTCTTCGGTGAAGCACAGGGGGTGAGCAGCCCCTTTGTATCTGGACGTGCTGTGGCATGCCATCGGCTGTTGTTGTGTCCGGTGTTTATTCCGAACTGGTATCCGATCGGTATGATCATTTTGGTGACCATAGTCCCGCGTCGGGTGTGTCCTTTAGATCCGTAGATGGACCTAGCCGTGCCGGCTTTCTTATCCAGGTGCTCACGTAAACTGTTTGCAGCGTCGGTAGTTGCTCTGTTGTGGTTATGAAGTGGTTCGTCCGGCCGCCTGGTCGTGATATTCTTTGGTGGAACGGCCTCGTCGTCGAATTCTGGCAGTAGCTTGTGTTTTGGATAGCTCTTTGTATGGCGATCGTCGCCATATCTTTCTTCAGTGTCTAGCACATTATTCCATCTGCGATTGAGCGTTTCCTGTGCGGCCTTTAGCCGTTGCTTCTGCCTCTTTAGACTTCTTATGGTGGCCATAAGCCTTCTGTGGAGGTTATCTCGTTCCACGTGTGTTTCCGGGATGATGAATGCATCGTTATCCGGACTGTGTTCTTGTCCTGGGGCGGTTTGATGAACTCGTCCCTCGATATCATTGTGATAGGGCGTCTGCTCCGAACTATGTTCGGCATGACCTGGCTCGTCCTGCTCCATCGCTGGGTCCGTATGGTTGTTGTTGCCTTCGGAGTTGACTGGGGTGTTGATCTTTCTGGCGCTCTTGTCGCTATTTTTACTATTGCTGGACTTGGAGCGGTGTCTGCGCCATCGCTTTGGTTTTTGCCCGGGGGTTTTATCTTCCGAATTATCGCCGTCGTCCTCCTTAGGCGTGTCCACCATGTATATATTGTACGACGGGGTGGCTGTCCACCGCCCTGTGAGCGGTGGTTCCTGTTCTTCTCCTGCATCGTCGTCCATACCGTCGATGTTTTCGGAGTCGAGGTCAAGCACGTCGGTTAATTCATCTACCATGGCAATGAAATGGGTGGTGGGTGGGCAATGAATTCCTTCGTCGCCTGCTTCCCACTCGAGCCGGACATAGTTCGTCCAAGAGTCTCCTGTCAAAGAGAGATTTTAATGAGTTTAGCATGTCACCAAAGGGCGAGTGCTGGAAGATATCCGCAGCGGTAAACTCCATTACCGGAGCCCAACCAGGCTCGGCGGGCTCGGGAGCGCGTGGACTGGGACCTACAGCTGGATACGAGTCCGGGGGTCCGGTGTCACAGGCTTCCTTAGAGGTAAGGTCTGTGTTCGGCTCTACCGCCAATGAGTGTGCGGCCTGCGGGGCGGGGTCCATCCACCCGTCCTTGGGCCACGTAGTCTGCTCCGGATTTAGGTCTGGGGCTACTGCAGGGGTGATATCCTGAGCATTGTCCGACAGCAGGTCTAATCCGTGCTCATCGTGACTGTCCAGCGCTACTGGCACAGGCCCGATGTAACGCCCCGGATTCGATGCGCCAGGTGTCTTCCAGTTATTCGCCATAGTTGCCATGTCATTTGCTTGCGTGTTGCATTTTGCCATGTCATCATCTGCATTTCATGTGCATGTTTTACAAAACTTGCATCGGTTCGGTTTCCACCGGTTCTCTCTATTGCCCGTTCGGAGTCCGGACCATTCGCGCGCGCCCGTCGCCCCCTCTTAGACCTTGTTTCATGTGCGGGTGTTAAACGTTATCGGAATGGCCCGAGGTTGTCCAAGCGGCCTTGGTATAGCACCGGTAGACCGCCTGTCAAGTTCCGTGCCATTTGGAGGTCGTTTGGTACTCCAACGGTTAACCGGGTAACCGTAAAAGCCTCTTTTGTCTTGCAGCCCAACACCCCTCCAAAGTGGCCCAAAACCCATCCAAATCCCCTCCATGCTCTCCGCCGTTCGATCACAATCATGTGGGCGAAAACCGTGCCTCATTTGGACTCTCCTAGCTCCCAGAATCTATAAATATGCCCTCCCCGTCCAAATTCGCGGATGAATCCCCCCGAAACCCTAGCCCCTTCTACACCGCACCGCCGGAAATGTCCATCCGCACCGGACATGTCCGCCAGACACGTCGCTTCGTCCAATCAGCGATCGCCACGTCATCGTCGCCGCCCCCGCGCCCAATCCCGCATCGCCACGTGGGCGCCGCCGAATCCCACCGCGCGCCGCCGCCCGGGGCCCAGATCCGGCCCGCCCCGGGTCGAACCAGGCCGCGCCGGGCCCGCAGCCGCC
>NC_041389.1:669542310-669559981 GCF_002162155.2 Triticum dicoccoides | reverse complement strand
TCCGCGTCCGCCGCCTCGTCGTCGCCGTCTGGCCTCGCCCCGGCCAGATCCGGGCAGGCGCGCCCCGGATCCGCCGCCCTCCGGCCACCCGTCCTCCTCCGGCCCTCCCTCGCCCGCAGGACGCCGCCCCGCTGTGGCTTGGTCGCCGCCGCCTCTCCTTTCCCGATCCAGGCGGGATCGGGAGGAGGACGACGCGCCTCTAGCGGCGCCGCCCGGGTGGGCCTCCTGCCCCGGCCCCGTAGGCCCGGCAGCCTCCCCGGCTCGCTCCTCCTCTGACCTGGGCCAGGCCCGCTAGGTGAGCAGTGCGCAGCCCGCCTATTCCCCGCCGTGAGCGTAATTTAGTGTGCCACGCTCATCCTGTTTTTTTCAGAAAACTGCCAAGTCCCCGAAATATTTGCATTATGTTGCCCTGTTCAACCTGCCATAACTCCATGCACACTGCTCCGTTTTGTGCTTGTAATATATCAAAATGTTCATCATGATGTGCTCTTCATTTCATTCCATTGCATCATGTTCATTTGAGTTCATCTTGATACCTGAATCATCATTGCAAGAGTGCTACGTGATGTTAACCTGCTGAAACTGTTATAACATGCTCTTTTGTCATTTTTGCCATGATTGATGTGTGCATCTTATGAACTTGAGCCCTACATATGTTTTGAACTATGCTATGTCTTCTTTACAGAGGTGCTTACCATGTATTTTTGTGATCAATGTGGTGACTATCACAAGCATGTAAACTAGGCCTCGTGATGCTGATTTCAGTCCCTGTTCTGCTGTTATTTTTATGCCATGTAAACTTGATGCTACAGAGAGATCCATGCTTATTTTGAGATACTTCAGTAAGGATGTTTTGTACATATGGTTATGCTCTATCCATTCATGCCCCTTCTTGCAATTATGGAGTAGCCTAGTGTCACATCCCTAGTCTGGTATGACCTAGACTAGCCAGTCAGTTGTGCATCATATTTAAATTTCATTTAAATTTGAAATGAGGATTGGTGGAACCCTCAGAATCATTTTTGAAAATGACCCAAATAAAAATTTCTCCAAAAGGGTCCAAGAAAATGCTCATGTTGCTCTCTGAAAATATTGGACAGAGATAAAAATCAAAACAATATTTTTAGGAGCTCATGGATATTTATTTTCGCCATTTGGATTAATTCGATAAATATTTGCATTGGAAATATATTAGTTATATATATTAATATATCTCCAAAAATTATGCCATTTATAAAGGAGCTCTGGAATAATACCATTAGCCCCTACAAAAATTGGTATAAGCAAATAAAATGGTTTAGTATTTTTATTAAACCAAACAAATGCCAGAAAAGTAGAAAAGAAAACAAAATTAGAGAAACGCCTACCTGTGCTCACCTGAGGCCTGGCACTGTGCGGCCCAGCTGGCTGGCCCAGCCGGCTGGCCCAGCCGGCTGGCCCAGCCAGTCGTCCTCCACCTCCCGCCAGGAGGCCAGGGGCGTGTGGCCGGCGCGTGCGCACCGTCGTGCCGCCACGGCACCTGCCTGCCTGTCCTCCCCCTCGACGCCTGGACGTCCGGAACGTCGCCACGCAGCCGCCCCGGTCCTTTTCCCCTCCCTCTCGCTCTCCCTCCTCCCTGGTTCTCTCTTCCCCGAGCGCACCCGAGCGCAGCCGCCGCCATCGCTCGCCGTTGCCGTGGCCACCGGCCTCCCCTCGCCTCCCTGACACGCTTCCCAGCTCCGCCACGACCCCCTCTACCTCCTCGTCAAGCCACGCACCTCTGGACGCGCTCCATCGCCGACGCCGTTGTCTTGTTCACCACCGACGCCGGAGATCGACCTCGCCGCCATCGCCGTCGATTCGCCGGACGCAGGACGTCCCCGAGCACACCGGCCTGCTCTGCGAGTCCGCCGTGAGCCCCTCTTCCTTTCCCCTCACCTCTCTCTCTCGCGCGTGCCCTGTAGCCGCTGCCCCGCGAGCGCCCGAAGCCGCCGTCCGCCATGGCCAGCGAGCTCCGTGCCCCCGAGCACCTCCGCCTCGCGTAGTAGCTCGATGTGCTCCTGCTGCCTCGTAGCTACCGCCTGTGCCCTCCGTTCGCTCGAACGCGAGCTGCAGCCCCACGCCCGCGCTATTCCGAACTCCGGTCGCCGCCCAAGTGGTCGCCGCCGGCGACATAGCCGTCTCCGGTGAAACAGAGGGTGCCACAGGATGCGCGCGAGCCTGGGCTTCGCGTAGGTGCTCTCCGCCGCACGATTGGTCGCCGGAGCGACGATTCCGCAGCCCTCCGTCGCGTTCAGGCCTCGCCGGCGACTAACCGCCGGCGGGTCTGACTTGTTTGACCTGGGATTTGACCCCCCAGGGTCGCTGACTAGTGGGGCCAGGCCCTGCTAATTTTAGTTAAAAAAATAACTAAACCTAATTAGCCACTAACACTGACCAGTGGGCCCGACCCCCCCTAATCTGTTAATTAAGTTAATCTAACCCTGTTTAACCCCCTGTCACTGACATGTGGACCCCACACGTCAGGTTTGACCCCAGCCAGCCGCAGTTGACCGCTGACGTCGTGCTGACGTCATGCTGACGCAATTATTTATTTTCTGGAATTAAAATAATTCAGAAAATCCAGAAAATGATTTAAACTTCAAAAATTCATAGAAATTCAACCGTAGCTCAGATTGAAATAATTTATATATGAAAAATTATCAGAAAAATGCAATCTTTCCATCTGTACTAGTTTCATGCATGACAAACCAACTTATACATGCTGAATATGAGAAAACACATTATGGCATATTAAGAGACATATTTTCGGAGTTGCATTTGAACCTTTTGTTCAAATGGACTTCATTCAATTGAATACTAGTTGCATTAGCTCAAACAGCATCACATCTACATGCCATGCTCATGCATCATATTGTTGCATATGATTGTGTATTGATTGCCGGCACCGTTCCTTCTCGATAGGTCCTGCTCCGGAGTCGTTCCAGAGTACCTGTCTGTGAAGCAGTGCCTCCCTTGTTGATTTACCAGGCAAGCAAACCCCCTTGTTCATTTCGATAAAACCCTACTCTCTCGCTCCTGCTCTCAGTTATTGCATTAGGACAACAACGATTCATCTGCTACTTTGTGCTGCGGTAGTTGAACCCATTCCTCTGCATGACCTGTCATTGCCACAGTAAATAGTTGAAACCCACTAGCATGTGTAGGAGTTGATTGAAGCCACTGATGTGTTCCTACCATGCTATGCCTACTATTGCTTAGAGTTGTGTCAGGTCTGATTCATTGGGAATGAATTGGAGTGTTACGATATGTTCTGATGCTGAGAATGAAGGGTGTGTGAACACGATTTGGTAAAGGTAGCGGTGAGAGGCCATGTAGGAGTACATGGTGGGTTGTCTCACTGGAACCGTCCTTAAGCACTGAGTTCTACGTATGTTGTCCAATGACTCGATACTACCACACATTGGGTTCCGGTAACTCGACCCCTCTCGGCTTATTAACCAACTTGGTCTCTGTCCAGGAGTCGCAACTAGTTTCTGGTGTTTGTAGGTAGTGTTAGTAGTCTACCAAGTGGCACCCGGCCAGGTGGGCTTGGGACAGACTAGGCACCAGTGGCACGGTGTACCAAGCGTAGATCCATCCGGCGAGGTGGGCTTGGGAACCCTGCACACATCGTTTGGGGCCGTGAGTGAAACCCCGGCCGGATCTCCTTGCGGATGGAACCCGAATAGGCGATAAACCTGGATTAGAGTCTTGTGTGGTTAGTCAGGTCGTGGCCGACACCCTCGCCAGGCTTCCGCTTGAAGGTTGCCGAGATACATGACGTGTACATGGCGGTAAGTGGCGAGAGCGTGTGTGAAGAAGTACACCCCTACAGGGTTAACATGATCTATTCGAATAGCCGGGTCCGCGGTTATGGACTTCTTGGATGCTTACATGGTACATAGACAACTTGAAGTGGATACCCTAAAATGCTCAAGAAAAGTGTGAGTGCTATGGATGGCCTTCTCGTAGGGAGACGGGGATGAGTCCATAGTAGTGTATTGTGTGGTGATTAGTGGACTCGTGTACGTTGTTTCACCTCCAGAGTTTCTGGTAGTCGTAGAACAGGATAGCCACAGAGTCAAAGCTGGCTTGCTGCAACTAAACCCCACATTACCCTCTTGATGCAAATGCATGTATGATAGGATCTGATGTAAGTCTTGTTGAGTACCTTTGTACTCATGTTGCTTCATTTATGTTTTTGCAGCGGAGACTTCGGTCTTACTAGTGTTCTCGTGGACTTCGACTAGTAGCTAGTACCTCAGCTACGATCTTGATCGGATGTTGTAGATAGTCAGGCTCTTCAGCCTTTTTCATTTATAGATGTCTGTACCCAGACATGTAATGCTTCCGTTTGTTGCTTGTATGCTCTGTATGATGGGTTTTGTGACCCCTGCTTGCAGTAAATGCTATGATGGCTCTGCTGAGCCTTTATCTATATGAGTTGTTGAGTTATGCTGTGATGCCATGTTGTACAACACATACTTGCATGTTATGCGTACGTGTAATTTGTATTGCTATGTGTGGGATCTGACTATCTAGTTGTTTATCCTTAGTAGCCTCTCTTACCGGGAAATGTCTCCTAGTGCTTCCACTGAGCCTTGGTAGCTTGCTACTGCTCCGGAACACTTAGGCAGGCCGGCATGTGTCCTTCTTCGATCATGTGTCTGTCCCTTCGGGGAAATGTCACGCCATGAATACCGGAGTCCTGCTAGCCCGCTACAGCCCGGTTCACCGGAGTCCTGTTAGCCCAGTGCTACAGCCTGGATTCACTCGTTGATGACCGACACGTTCGATGCTGGGTCATGGATGCCTGTCCCTGTAAGTTAGTGCCACTTTGAGTTTACGACTAGCCATGTCAGCCCGGGCTCCTTATCATATGGGTGCTAGCGACACCATCATATACGTGTGCCAAAATGCGCAAACGGTCCCGGGCAAAGGTAAGACGACACCGTGGGGATACCGTGCGTGAGGCCGCAAAGTGATATGAGGTGTTACATGCTAGATCGATGTGGCATTGAGTCGGGGTCCTGACAGCGTTGGTATCAGAGCCTGACTGTCTGTAGGATTACCAAGCCAAACCGGTCGAAGTTGAGTCTAGAAATTCTTTAGTTATGTAAGGGAATTGATTGTGGGTTGGAACGTAAGGCTCTTTTTTTTACTCCTTTACCTCATGGCCTTCTGATCTGAGTCGTCCTATCTTTCCTACGGGGTTAAGGAACTAGGCTTTCTTTTCCGTCTAACAGGATCACGTGTTACTACTCCGTAGTCCCATAGGATTGGTTGATCAGAGTCATACCCTAGTTTTGAGTATTTCCGGTGTAGTCTGCTTAGTATGATCTCAGAACCTTGAGTAATGTTGATGAGTATGTTACCACCCCATTTTTAGTAGGATGTCTCATTCTGAGCATTTTACTGCCGTTATGCTGCCGAAATTTCCCTAGGAGTTCGAGAGATACTAATTCCTTGTCCTACATTCTACAGTCCATAGTTGATGCTGATTCCGTCCTTGGTTCGTTTCTCAGGATGTCATCGGCTAAGCGAAGTTCCGTTGCTCGTAGCCAGAACCACGGAGATGGTAGGGATGAGGATCCTCCCGATCAGCCTTCGTTGACAGAGTTCATGCTAGAGATGGAGAGGAACAAGCGTGAGTCCAACCGCTTGTTGGCACGTATCGAGGAGAACACCGCACATCAGTCCAATAAGCCTGTGACCATTCATGACTTCATTCGCTTGCACCCACCTACCTTCCATCATTCCATCGAGCCACTCGATGCAGATGACTGGCTCCGTAGCATCACTCATAAGCTGCATTCCGCGAGCGTAGCCGAAAGTGACAAGGTCACCTATGCTGCACAGCACCTGGAAGGTCCTGCTAGTCTTTGGTGGCAGAACTATGAGGCTATGCTTCCAGCTGGCCAGACTTCCACCTGGAGGGATTTTGTTGAGGCTTTTCGCGAGCATCACATTCCTGAAGCCCTCATTGATCGCAAGAGAGAAGAGTTCTGTAGTTTCACCCAGGGTAAGATGGCTGTTGATGCCTATAGTAGAGAGTTTGAGAACCTCGCCCGTTATGCCACAGAAGAGGTGTCCACGGACGCCAAGAAGCAGGCTAGGTTCCGGAAGGGTCTCAACCCCAAGTTGCATTGTGATCTCCACCTGCATCATTGTGATACATTCCAAGCCCTTGTGAACAAGGCCATTAATGCAGAGACAGCTCAACTCACTTACGATGAGTCTCGTAAGCACACTCGTGCTTTGGGATCTTCCTCCGGTTCTAGCTCTCAGAAGCGCCGGATTTGGGTTCCAAACTCCGCTCTTCCACCCAAATATGTATCGAGGCCATCTTATGTGGCACCTCATCAAGTTCAGCAGTATGCTCCACCCAGGCCTATTGGTGGACCGCCTTCCAATGCAGGTCCACATCCTACCTCCAAGATTTGTTACAAGTGCGGAGAGCCAGGCCACATTGCCCGTATTTGCACTCAGACCAGAGTTGCTCCACCCCAGCCCGAGAAGTCTATTGGCCATGGTAAGCCATCACGCAAGATGATCAGTGCCAAGTCAGCTCCCACTGAACATGGACGTGTGCATCACGTCTCAGCTAAAGCCGCTCATGATGATCCAGATGTCGTTCTTGGTACACTCCTTGTCAACTGTCATCCGGCATCGGTTTTGTTCGATACTGGAGCGTCTCATTCCTTCATTTCTGAAAGCTATGCCCGCTTGCACGACATGTCATTTTGTGATATGCCCTCTCCACTACTTATTCAAACTCCTGGATCCAAATGGCAAACTTCTAGGATAAGTTATGGCAATGAAATCCTTGTGGACAGACTTGCATTCCTTGCTTCCTTGATATATCTCAAGCCTTCGGATATTAACATCATCTTGGGTATGGACTGGATGACAGCTCATCATGCCAAGATTGATTGTTTCACCAGGTCTGTTCAGCTCACACACCCATTTGGCAAGATAGCCATTGTCTCCACTAGAGTTGCAAAGCGTCAGCTCTATTCCCTTAATGCCAGCCCTCTTCCAGACCTTGAAGATATCCCGGTAGTCCGTGACTTTCCGGATGTCTTTCCAGAGGAACTGCCAGGTGTTCCGCCTGACAGAGATGTAGAGTTCGTCATAGATCTTATCCCAGGAACTGCTCCAATCTCTAGGAGACCCTACAAGATGGCACCCTTAGAACTAGCCGAGCTTAAGAAACAACTTGATGAGTCCTTGCAAAAGGGTTTCATCCGTCCTAGTTCTTCTCCTTGGGCTTGCCCCGTCCTCTTTGTCAAGAAGAAAGACGGTACGGACCGGATGGTCGTTGATTATCGTCCCGTTAATTTGGTCACGATAAAGAACAAGTATCCGCTCCCCAGGATCAACGACCTGTATGATCAGCTCGCTGGATCCTCAGTCTTTTCCAAGATGGATTTAAGGTTAGGCTACCATCAAATCAAGATTAGAAACGGGGACATTCCCAAGACAGCTTTTGTCACTCGTTATGGTCAGTATGAGTACACCGTCATGTCCTTCGGCCTAACCAACGCCCCAGCCACATTCTCCCGCCTGATGAACTCGATCTTCATGGAGTACTTAGATAAGTTCGTCGTGGTTTACCTCGACGATATTCTTATCTACTCGAAGAACGAGGAAGAGCATGCCGAACATCTTAGACTTGTGTTAGAAAAACTCAGAGAGCACCGCCTTTATGCCAAGTTCTCCAAGTGTGAATTTTGGTTGCCAGAAGTGACCTACCTAGGCCACGTAATCTCTGGTAAGGGCATTGCTGTCAATCCCGAGAGAGTTCAGGCTGTTCTCGATTGGACTCCACCTGAGACCGTTAAACAAGTTAGGAGTTTCCTTGGTCTAGCCAGCTATTGTCGCCGCTTTGTTGAAAACTTCTCCAAAGTAGCCAAACCCCTCACGGAACTTCTCAAGAAAGATAAAAAGTTTGAGTGGTCCCCACAGGGTGAACACAGTTTTCAGGAACTGAAAAGGCGCCTGACTTCTGCTCCCATACTTGTGCCACCGGATTTCACTAAAGACTTTATTATCTACTGCGATGCCTCACGACAGGGACTAGGTTGCATTCTTATGCAGGATCGTCATGTGATTGCCTATGCATCTCGACAGTTGCATCCACATGAGGATAATTATCCCACACATGATCTAGAGCTTGCAGCCGTAGTCTATGCACTCAAGACCTGGCGACGTTACCTCCTTGGTAAACGTTGCGAGATCTACACCGATCACCAGAGTCTCAAGTATATCTTCACCCAACCAGATTTGAACCTTAGGCAAAGACGTTGGTTGGAGTTAATCACAGATTATGATCTAGGGATTACCTACACCCCAGGCAAAGCCAATGTCATGGCTGATGCTCTAAGCCGTAAATCCTATTGCAACAATCTCATGTTGCAGCAAGGCCAACCACTTCTCCATGAGGAATTCTGTAAGCTTAATCTTCACATTGCTCCTCACGGATTCCTTTCTACCTTGGTGGCGAAACCTACCCTTGTGGATCTTATCATAGAAGCCCAGAAGCATGATACGGGGATTACCCGGATCAAGAGAAACATTGCCAAGGGTATTGCTGGTAGTTTCTCTATAGATGATCGAGGTGTTGTTTTCTTTGGGAACCGCCTGGTGGTCCCCAAGAAGCAACATCTTCGACAATTGATTCTTAAGGAGGCGCATGAATCTCCTCTCACAATTCATCCCGGTAGTACTAAGATGTATCAGAATCTACGCCAGAGGTTCTGGTGGACTAGGATGAAGAGAGAAATCGCTGAGTTCATTGCTAACTGTGACGTTTGTCGTCGCGTTAAGGCAGAGCATCAAAGGCCTGCTGGCACCCTTCAGCCTTTAGCTATTCCTGAGTGGAAATGGGATAAAGTTGGTATGGACTTCATTACCGGCTTTCCCAGGACCAAGAAAGGGAATAACGCTATCTTCGTAGTCGTTGATCGTCTTTCCAAAGTGGCTCACTTCCTTCCTGTTCGGGAAAGTATCACTGCTGGTCAGCTTGCTGACTTATATATTTCTCGAATAGTGTCACTTCATGGTGTTCCACTAGAGATCAATTCAGACCGTGGCAGTCTTTTCACTTCTCATTTTTGGGAGAGCTTCCAAACTGCCATGGGAACCCATCTTTCCTTCAGTACCGCTTTCCACCCTCAGTCGAGTGGTCAGGTGGAACGGGTCAATCAAATTCTTGAAGACATGCTTAGAGCTTGCGTTATCTCCTTCGGTATGGATTGGGAGAAATGTCTTCCTTTCGCCGAGTTTGCTTATAACAATAGCTACCAATCCAGCCTCAAGAAAGCTCCTTTTGAGGTTCTCTATGGACGAAGATGTCGAACACCTTTGAACTGGTCAGAAACCGGTGAAAGACAATTCTTTGGACCGGACATGATCCAGGAGGCGGAAGAGCAAGTTCGCATCATTCGTGAGAATTTGAAAACAGCCCAGTCTCGTCAGAAAAGCCAGTACGATCGTCATCATAAGGATATGACTTATGAAATTGGCGACCAAGCTTACCTTCGGGTTACTCCTTTGAAGGGTACCCATCGTTTCGGTATCAAGGGCAAGTTGGCTCCTCGTTACATTGGTCCTTTTCGTATTCTCGCTAAACGAGGAGAGGTTGCCTACCAGTTGGAACTACCCCCACATCTTTCTCGAGTTCATGATGTCTTCCACGTCTCTCAACTCAGGCGTTGCTTCTCGGATCCCATCCGCGGAGTGGACCACGAAACGCTTGATCTCCAAGATAACCTCACCTACCGAGAGTACCCGGTTCGCATTCTTGATCAAGCAGAGCGTGTCACTCGACGTCAGAACATCAAGTTTCTCAAAGTTCAGTGGTCTCATCATTCCGAGAGAGAAGCTACTTGGGAACGAGAAGATCGTCTTCGACTGGAGTACCCCGCTTTCTTTCCGTCGACCCCTGAATCTCGGGACGAGATTTTTTCAAGTGGGGGCGAGTTGTCACATCCCTAGTCTGGTATGACCTAAACTAGCCAGTCAGTTGTGCATCATATTTAAATTTCATTTAAATTTGAAATGAGGATTGGTGGAACCCTCAGAATCATTTTTGAAAATGACCCAAATAAAAATTTCTCCAAAAGGGTCCAAGAAAATGCTCATGTTGCTCTCTGAAAATATTGGACAGAGACAAAAATCAAAACAATATTTTTAGGAGCTCATGGATATTTATTTTGGCCATTTGGATTAATTCGATAAATATTTGCATTGGAAATATATTAGTTATATATATTAATATATCTCCAAAAATTATGCCATTTATAAAGGAGCTCTGGAATAATACCATTAGCCCCTACAAAAATTGGCATAAGCAAATAAAATGGTTTAGTATTTTTATTAAACCAAACAAATGCCAGAAAAGTAGAAAAGAAAACAAAATTAGAGAAACGCCTACCTGTGCTCACCTGAGGCCTGGCACTGTGCGGCCCAGCTGGCCGGCCCAGCCGACTGGCTAGCGCCAGTCGTCCTCCACCTCCCGCCAGGAGGCCAGGGGCGTGTGGCCGGCGCGTGCGCACCATCGTGCTGCCACGGCACCTACCTGCCTGTCCTCCCCCTCGACGCCTGGACGTCCGGAACGTCGCCACGCAGCCGCCCCGGTCCTTTTCCCCTCCCTCTCGCTCTCCCTCCTCCCTGGTTCTCTCTTCCCCGACCGCACCCGAGCGCAGCCGCCGCCATCGCTCGCCGTTGTCGTGGCCACCGGCCTCCCCTCGCCTCCCTGACACGCTTCCCAGCTCCGCCACGACCCCCTCTACCTCCTCGTCAAGCCACGCACCTCCGGACGCGCTCCATCACCGACGCCGTTGTCTTCTTCACCACCGACGCCGGAGATCGACCTCGCCGCCATCGCCGTCGATTCGCCGGACGCAGGACGTCCCCGAGCACACCGGCCTGCTCTGCGAGTCCGCCGTGAGCCCCTCTTCCTTTCCCCTCACCTCTCTCTCTCTCGCGCGTGCCCTGTAGCCGCTGCCCCGCGAGCGCCCGAAGCCGCCGTCCGCCATGGCCGGCGAGCTCCGTGCCCCCGAGCACCTCCGCCTCGCGTAGTAGCTCGATGTGCTCCTGCTGCCTCGTAGCTACCGCCTGTGCCCTCCGTTCGCTCGAACGCGAGCTGCAGCCCCACGCCCGCGCTATTCCGAACTCCGGTCGCCGCCCAAGTGGTTGCCACCGGCGATATAGGCCGTCTCCGGTTAAACAGAGGGCGCCACAGGATGCGCGCGAGCCTGGGCTTCGCGTAGGTGCTCTCCGCCGCACGATTGGTCGCCAGAGCGACGATTCCGCAGCCCTCCGTCGCGTTCAGGCCTCGCTGGCGACTAACCGCCGGCGGGTCTGACTTGTTTGACCTGGGATTTGACCCCCCAGGGTCGCTGACTAGTGGGGCCAGGCCCTGCTAATTTTAGTTAAAAAAATAACTAAACCTAATTAGCCACTAACACTGACCAGTGGGCCCGACCCCCCCTAATCTGTTAATTAAGTTAATCTAACCCTGTTTAACCCCTTGTCACTGACGTGTGGACCCCACACGTCAGGTTTGACCCCAGCCAGCCGCAGTTGACCGCTGACGTCATGCTGACGCAATTATTTATTTTCTGGAATTAAAATAATTCAGAAAATCCAGAAAATGATTTAAACTTCAAAAATTCATAGAAATTCAATCGTAGCTCAGATTGAAATAATTTATATATGAAAAATTATCAGAAAAATGCAATCTTTCCATCTGTACTAGTTTCATGCATGACAAACCAACTTATACATGCTGAATATGAGAAAACACATTATGGCATATTAAGAGACATATTTTCGGAGTTGCATTTGAACCTTTTGTTCAAATGGACTTCATTCAATTGAATACTAGTTGCATTAGCTCAAACAGCATCACATCTACATGCCATGCTCATGCATCATATTGTTGCATATTATTGTGTATTGATTGTCGGCACCGTTCCTTCTCGATAGGTCCTGCTCCGGAGTCGTTCCAGAGTACCTGTCTGTGAAGCAGTGCCTCCCTTGTTGATTTACCAGGCAAGCAAACCCCCTTGTTCATTTCGATAAAACCCTACTCTCTCGCTCCTGCTCTCAGTTATTGCATTAGGACAACAACGATTCATCTACTACTTTGTGCTGCGGTAGTTGAACCCATTCCTCTGCATGACCTGTCATTGCCACAGTAAATAGTTGAAACCCACTAGCATGTGTAGGAGTTGATTGAAGCCACTGATGTGTTCCTACCATGCTATGCCCGCTATTGCTTAGAGTTGTGTCAGGTCTGATTCATTGGGAATGAATTGGAGTGTTACGATATGTTCTGATGCTGAGAATGAAGGGTGTGTGAACACGATTTGGTAAAGGTAGCGGTGAGAGGCCATGTAGGAGTACATGGTGGGTTGTCTCACTGGAACCGTCCTTAAGCACTAAGTTCTACGTATGTTGTCCAATGACTCGATACTACCACACATTGGGTTCCGGTAACTCGACCCCTCTCGGCTTATTAACCAACTTGGTCTCTGTCCAGGAGTCGCAACTAGTTTCTGGTGTTTGTAGGTAGTGTTAGTAGTCTACCAAGTGGCACCCGGCCAGGTGGGCTTGGGACAGACTAGGCACCAGTGGCACGGTGTACCAAGCGTAGATCCATCCGGCGAGGTGGGCTTGGGAACCCTGCACACATCGTTTGGGGCCGTGAGTGAAACCCCGGCCGGATCTCCTTGCGGATGGAACCCGAATAGGCGATAAACCTGGATTAGAGTCTTGTGTGGTTAGTCAGGTCGTGGCCGACACCCTCGACAGGCTTCCGCTTGAAGGTTGCCGAGATACATGACGTGTACATGGCGGTAAGTGGCGAGAGCGTGTGTGAAGAAGTACACCCCTGCAGGGTTAACATGATCTATTCGAATAGCCGGGTCCGCGGTTATGGACTTCTTGGATGCTTACATGGTACATAGACAACTTGAAGTGGATACCCTAAAATGCTCAAGACAAGTGTGAGTGCTATGGATGGCCTTCTCGTAGGGAGACGGGGATGAGTCCATAGTAGTGTATTGTGTGGTGATTAGTGGACTCGTGTACGTTGTTTCACCTCCAGAGTTTCTGGTAGTCATAGAACAGGATAGCCACAGAGTCAAAGCTGGCTTGCTGCAACTAAACCCCACATTACCCTCTTGATGCAAATGCATGTATGATAGGATCTGATGTAAGTCTTGCTGAGTACCTTTGTACTCATGTTGCTTCATTTATGTTTTTGCAGCGGAGACTTCGGTCTTACTAGTGTTCTCGTGGACTTCGACTAGTAGCTAGTACCTCAGCTACGTTCTTGATCGGATGTTGTAGATAGTCAGGCTCTTCAGCCTTTTTCATTTATAGATGTCTGTACCCAGACATGTAATGCTTCCGCTTGTTGCTTGTATGCTCTGTATGATGGGTTTTGTGACCCCTGCTTGCAATAAATGCTATGATGGCTCTGCTGAGCCTTTATCTATATGAGTTGTTGAGTTATGCTGTGATGCCATGTTGTACAACACATACTTGCATGTTATGCGTACGTGTAATGTGTATTGCTATGTGTGGGATCTGACTATCTAGTTGTTTATCCTTAGTAGCCTCTCTTACCGGGAAATGTCTCCTAGTGCTTCCACTGAGCCCTGGTAGCTTGCTACTGCTCCGGAACACTTAGGCAGGCCGGCATGTGTCCTTCTTCAATCCTGTGTCTGTCCCTTCGGGGAAATGTCACGCGATGAATACCGGAGTCCTGCTAGCCCGCTACAGCCCGGTTCACCGGAGTCCTGTTAGCCCAGTGCTACAGCCTGGATTCACTCGTTGATGACAGACACGTTCGATGCTGGGTCATGGATGCCTGTCCCTGTAAGTTAGTGCCACTTTGAGTTTACGACTAGCCATGTCAGCCCGGACTCCTTATCATATGGGTGCTAGCGACACCATCATATACGTGTGCCAAAATGCGCAAACGGTCCCGGGCAAAGGTAAGACGACACCGTGGGGATACCGTGCGTGAGGCCGCAAAGTGATATGAGGTGTTACATGCTAGATCGATGTGGCATTGAGTCGGGGTCCTGACACCTAGCATGTCATTTACGTGCTCTACTTTTGCTACAAAATGTTTCCTCGCAGATTGTTTACATGTTATTCAATTTTCCCAAGGTTGTTGTAGTTGATCCTTGCATGCTATGAACTTGCTCTTGCCATGCTTAGCATTATAAACATGTCTTCTTACTGTTGGTTGCCTTGCCATGCCATGTATTGCTCTGAGATGAGTGGTTCAAGCTCGCCAACATGCCTACTTATTGTTGTTCCTGCCATGTTTGAATCTGTCATATAACTTGCTATGTTTACATGGGTGCCATCATATCTTCTGATCCTTTTTGGCTCATGGTCAGTAAAGGACTTTTGTTCTATGCAATTAGTAGATTCATGCCATGCCTTTGTTTGATATGTTAAGTTCCTGTAGCATGTTGTTTGATAGCTCTAAACATTGCAACCTGATGTTATTTCTGCTAAAGTCTGAAACTGTTATTATTTGCAATCTTGCCATGTGTGTTTGAGCATGTTCTAGTGATTTCTGGAGATAGCTCAGTGTTCATGTTTTGTTATGCTTTACCTGTACATCATGACCATGCCTTTTGTTTTCATATTGAGGTGCTGTAGCCTGTTGTTTTGATGCTTGCAATATGCCTACTTGCTGTTTTGGACAGATTGTTGCTATAACTTGTATAGTGCGTATGTGTTGCACCGTTGCTCCGTTTTGAGTGTGCTCTATATGAAACTTGCTTAGAATTGCATGTTGTTTCATATTATCATGTTGCATCCCTGTTTTGAGGTGTTTGCTTGATGTTTGTATGCATTTTGCATCAATGCCATGCTTAACTTGGTTTGCTCATATCTTCTAGGCCGTAGCTCCGAATTAAATGAACTTTATATGTAACTTGACTAGAATCTTGTGTAGATCATCTTGGTGCATTTTAACTTGCGGTTTAACAACTTTAACATAAGGTTTATTCAGATCTGGACCAATTTCGAAATTTGCATATGAGGACTTACCGGAAATGTTATATGTTGCTTCTGGCCTCATTTAAACTTGCCTTGATGTGTGCTCTTGTTTGCATCATCTCTTGCCATGAGTAGCTTCATGTAGCCTTGTCATGCATCATGCTTGGTTGTGCATCATGTCTTGTATATGTGTGGTGTGTTTACCATGTTGTGTGCTTCTTCTCGATAGTTCCCGTTACGTTGCGATCGTGAGGATTCGTTCGTCTACGCTTGGTTCGTATTCGTGGCTTCATCTTCTTCATGGACTCGTTCTTCTTCCTAGCAGGATTTCAGGCAAGATGACCGCTACCCTGTATCTCACTACTATCATTGCTATGCTAGTTGCTTCGTTCTATCGCTATGTTGCGCTACCTATCATTTGCTTTTCAAGCCTCCCAAATTGACATGAACCTCTAACCTTTGACACCCTCCCTAGCAAACCATTGCTTGGCTATGTTACCGCTTTGCTCAGCCCCTCTTATAGCGTTGCTAGTTGCAGGTGAAGTTGAAGATTACTCCATGGTGGACAGGATTATGTTGGGATATCACAATATCTCTTATTTAATTAATGCATCTATATACTTGGTAAAGGGTGGAAGACTCGGCCTTATGCCTGGTGTTTTGTTCCACTCTTGCCGCCCTAGTTTCCGTCATACCGGTGTTATGTTCCCGGATTTTGCGTTCCTTACGCGGTTGGGTGATTTATGGGACCCCCTTGACAGTTCGCTTTGAATAAAACTCCTCCAGCAAGGCCCAACCTTGGTTTTACCATTTGCCTCACCACCACCTACTTTTCCCTTGGGAGTCGCTCTCTCGAGGGTCATCTTTATTTTAGCCCCCCCGGGCCAGTGCTTGTCTAAGTGTTGGTCCGAACCGAGCAGCCTGCGGGGCCAGCTCGGGGAAACTTGAGGGTTGGTTTTACTCGTAGCTTGACTTATCTGGTGTTGCCCTGAGAACGAGATATGTGCAGCTCCTATCGGGATTGTCAGCGCATTGGGCGGCTTTGCTGGTCTTGTTTTATCATTGTCGAAATGTCTTGTAAACCGGGATTCCGAGACTGATCGGGTCTTCCTGGGAGAAGGTATATCCTTCGTTGATCGCGAGAGCTTATCATGGGCTAAGTTGGGACACCCCTGCAGGGTATTATCTTTCGAAAGCCGTGCCCGCGGTTATGGGCAGATGGGAATTTGTTAATGTCCGGTTGTAGACAACTTGACACCAGATCCGAATTAAAACGCATCAACCGTGTGTGTAGCCGTGATGGTCTCTTTTCGGTGGAGTCCGGTAAGTGAACACGGTTTCTGGGTTATGTTTGATGTAAGTAGGAGTTCAGGATCACCTCTTGATCATTGCTAGTTGACGACCGTTCTGCTTGCTCTCTTCTCGCTCTTATTTGCGCATATATTAGCCACCATATATGCTTAGTCGCTGCTGCAACCTCACCACTTTACCCCCTTCCTTTCCCATTAAGCTTTGCTAGTCTTGATACCCATGGTAATGGGATTGCTGAGTCCTCGTGGCTCACAGATTACTACAACAACAGTTGCACGTACAGGTTTTGCGATGATCGTGACGCGAGAGCGATGTTTTCTTGTCTTGGAGTTCTTCTGCTTCTTCTTCGATCAGGGGATAGGTTCCAGGTCGGCAGCCTGGGCTAGCAGGGTGGATGTCGTTTGAGTTTCTGTTTGTGTTCCATCCGTAGTCGGAGTTGATCTCTTGTAAGATGATGCTGTATTCGTGTGGCATTGTATGCCTTATGTATGTATCCCCATCTATTATGTAATGTTGATGTAATGATATCCACCTTGCAAAAGCGTTTCAATATGCGGTTCTATCCTTGGTGGGACCTTCGAGTCTCTTTAGAATAGTATCGCATATTGGGAGTGACAAGTTACAAAAATACATGGCATACACCCCTGTAAAGAAGACATGGCATAGTTCAAAAAATATGTAGGGCTCAAGTTCATAAGATGCACACATCAATCATGGCAAAAATGACAAAAGAGTATGTTATAACAGTTTCAGCAGGTTAACATCACATAGCACTCTTGCAACGATGATTCAAGCATCAAGATGGACTCAAATGAACATGATGCAATGGAATAAAATGAAGAGCACATCATGATGAACATTTTGATATATTACAAGCACAAAACGGAGCATTATGCATGGAGTTATGGCAGATTGAACAGGGCAACATAATGCAAATATTTCGGGGACAGCAGTTTTCCGAAAAAAAATAGGATGAGCGTGGCACACTAAATTACGCTCACGGCGGGGAATAGGCGGGCTGCGCACTGCGCACTGCTCACCTAGCGGGCCTGGCCCAGGTCAGAGGAGGAGCGAGCCGGGGAGGCTGCCGGGCCTACGGGGCCGGGGCAGGAGGCCCACCTGGGCGGCGGCGCTGGAGGCACATCATCCTCCTCCCGATCCCGCCTGGATCGGGGAAGGAGAGGCGGCAGCGACCGAGCCACGGTGGGGCGGCGGCCTGCGGGCGAGGGAGGGCCGGAGGAGGACGGGCGGCGGATCCGGGGCGCGCCTGCGCGGATCTGGCCGAGGCGAGGCTAGACGGCGA